>NC_041384.1:217225873-217238319 GCF_002162155.2 Triticum dicoccoides
GCTCCCTCCCTCTCCCTCGCGCGCTCGCGCTCGTCGCAGCAACCCCCGCGCGCGCGCTCACCACATCGGCCGCGCGCCCCGGCCAAAACGCCCGCACCACTGCCTTCCCTCTTCCTCCTCTCCGCTCCCAGCCGCGCCCGATGCGCGCGCCCGCGCACTGCCGACCCGCACCCGAGCGCCCTGAGTGCGCTCGGCCGCGCTCACCGCCGCAACCGCCGCGCTCCACGCCGCGTCGCGCCCGCGCATGCCCCGCTCGCTCCTTTGCCTGATGCTGCTCACGCCGACCCCGCCACCGCGCGCTCCGGCTCCTCCACGCCCCGGCCTACCCCGGCGCTGCCTCGCCGCCTGGCCGCGAGCCCGCCCTAACCAAAGCCAGCCACCGCCCCGTCCGCGCTTGACGCTCGCCCTCTGTCGCCCCGCGTCTCCTTCCCTTGCTGGAGCGTGCGCCGCCCCATTCGGCTCGCTGTGGCCTCGCTCGTGCCGCTTCCTCGCCGCTGCGTCCGCCTGGTTGGTGTCGTGGCCACCGGCCCCCTGCGCCGGCCCCTGCCGGGTCCGCCCACACTGGGCGTGCGCCCGCTCGGGCGCGTCCTACGCCTCGCTCGCTTGCGGCGCCCGCTATGGCCCCAGGCCTATGATAGCCGGGGCCGAGCCCCAGAATGAAAAAAAAAGAAATAAAAAAATAAAAATAAAAATAATTAATTAAAGAAATAATTAACTTAATTAACTTTAATTAATTAATCTAAACAAATAATTAAGCTAATTAAACATTAGTTATCTAATTAACCCGGTTAGTTAATTAGCTAATTAATTAGTATGTCAGTGGGGCCCACACCCTAATTAATACTAATTAGGGTAATTAAATTATTTAATTAAAATGTGTCTCTGACCAGTGGGACCCACTGGTTAGGCTGACCAGTCAACCCTGTTGACTGCTGACGTCAGCATGACCTCATGCTGATGTCATAAATCCCATTTTCGAATTAAATTAAATAATTAATTAAATTCCAGAAATTAATAAAATCTTTAGAAAATCATATCTTTTAATCCGTAACTCGGATTAAATTATTTTCAACATGAAAGTTGCTCAGAACGACAAGACGAATCCGGGTACGCACCCCGTTCGTCCGCCACGCATCACTAGCATAGCAAACACGCAACTTTCCCCCTCTGGTTCATCTCTCCGAAAACGCGAAACACCGGGAATACTTTCCCGGATGTTTTCCCCCTTCACCAGTACCGCCTCGTACCATGTTAGGGCACCCCTAGCACCGATACTTGTCATGTCATGCATCGCTATGCATCTGTTTGCTTAATATTTATTGTTTCTTCCCCCTCTTCTCTCGCTAGACACCGAGACCGACGCCGCTGCTACCCAGTACGACTACGATGTTGACGACCCCACTCTCTTGCAAGAGCAACCAGGAAAGCCCCCCCCCCCTTGATCACCAGATATCGCCTACTCTCCTCTATACTGCTTGCATTAGAGTAGTGTAGCATGTTACTGCTTTCCCTTAATCCTATTCTGATGCATAGCTTGTCATTATTGCTACAACTGTTGATACCTTACCTGCAATCCTAATGCTTAGTATAGGATGCTAGTTTATCATCAGTGGCCCTACATTCTTGTTTGTCTGCCATGCTATACTATCGGGTCATGATCACTCGGGAGGTGATCACGGGTATATATTATATACTTTATACATGATACATGTGATGACTAAAGTCAGGTTGGCTCGAGGAGTACCCGCAGTTGATTCATGAATTGGGGGCTGGAAGGACATACTTTCCCGACGGCCCTCTGTGTGGATCTTTGTGGCAAAGCGACAAGGCGGGTTGAGACCACCTAGGAGAGAGGTGGGCCTGGCCCTGGTCGGCGTTCGCGGTTATTTCATAATAACACGCTTAACGAGATCTTGGTATTTGATCTGAGTCTGGCTACTGGCCTATACGCACTAACCATCTACGTGGGAACAGTTATGGGCACTCGACATCGTGGTATCAGCCGAAGCCTTCGTGACGTCAGCGACTGAGCGGCGCGCGCCGGGTTGGATTGGAACGCCTACTCTTGTATAAGGGAGGCTAGGTCTGCTCACCGGCGTCGTACGCAATGTGCAGGTGTGCAATGGGCGATGGGCCCAGACCCCTGCGCCATAGGAATTAGACCGGCGTGCTGACCTCTCTGTTGTGCCTAGGTAGGGCTGCGACGTGTTGATCTTCCGAGGCCGGGCATGACCCAGGAAAGTGTGTCCGGCCAAATGGGATCGAGCGTGTTGGATTATGTGGTGCACCCCTGCAGGGAAGTTAATCTATTCGAATAGCTGTGATCTTCGGTAACAAGACGACTTGGAGTTGTACCTTGACCTTATGACAACTAGAACCGGATACTTAATAAAACACACCCTTCCAAGTGCCAGATACAACATGTGATCGCTCTCTCATAGGGCGACGAGGGGAGAATCATCGGTTAGGATTATGCTATGCGATGATACTTGGTGAACTTACCATCTGCTCTCTTCTTCTGCTGCAAGATGGAGGTGGCCAGAAGCGTAGTCTTCGATAGGACTAGCTATCCCCCTCTTATTCCGGCATTCTGCAGTTCAGTCCACATATGATACCCTTATTCCATTTGATACCAATGCATACATATGTAGTGTAGCTCCTTGCTTGCGAGTACTTTGGATGAGTACTCACGGTTGCTTTGCTCCCTCTTTTCCCTTTCTATACTCGATTGCTGCGACCAGACGTTGGAGCCCAGGAGTCAGACGCCACCGTCGACAACGACTCCTACTACACTGGAGGTGCCTACTACTACGTGCAGCCCACTGCCAATGACCAGGAGTAGTTTAGGAGGATCCCAGGCAGGAGGCATGCGGCTCTTTCGATCTGTATCCCAGTTTGTGCTAGCGTTCTTAAGGCAAACTTTTTTAACTTATGTCTGTACTCAGATATTGTTGCTTCCGCTGACTCGTCTATGATCGAGCTCTTGTATTCGAGCCCTCGAGGCCCATGGCTTGTAATATGATGCTTGTATGACTTATTTTATTTGTAGAGTTGTGTTGTGATATCTTCCTGTGAGTCCTTGATCTTGATCGTACACGTTTGTGTGTATTATTAGTGTACGGTCAAATCGGGGGCGTCACAAGTTGGTATCAGAGCCGAATGTCTGTAGGAATCCCCCTTTCCAACTCCTTGGCCGAAGTCGAGACTAGTCATTGAAAAACTTTTACTAACATGGTTGTGTGGCTTACGGGCCCACGTCGCCATTGGGTGGTATTAGGATCTTTTACTTCTTGTCTATACTCTGGGACTCTGATCTCTCTTCTATTCGGGTTAAATGAATTTTGCTAAATCTAACATTAGGATCTCGTTATCACTTTCACCCGAGAGCCCCTTATTACTAATGATCGTCTGTTGCACGTGAAGACCCTGAAGATACTCTCCGCTGTTATCCCGAGAACTTGTGTTCATCGTGTTTGCAATTCCCCTTCCACCGTCAACCCTTATGGATAACTCCTTGCAGTTGTTATTCTTACATTCATCCCCAGTTGGTCTTGTTATTACAAGATACCCCGAAATGCTTGTCATTGTGTCGATAATCCTTTGAGCTTACTGCCTTGCTGTTCTTTGTCACCTGAATACCCCTACAAATAAGTCCTCACACTTGTCGAGTATCCGCTCATCCCCAGTTGTTCATGTGTTTCACAAAAGTCTTCAAAATACCATTCGATCTTCCAAAAACCCTCAGGAGCCTTTTGCTCTTGAAATTCTTGCTTACTTACATTATGGTTAATCCCATAAGTCTAGTAATTTTATTGACATCCTTTGTCATTATCATTTTGAGTCCGTTGATTCAATATGTTGCGGTTGCTCGCAATCTTCGGCCAGTTCCTAGAATTCATCCTTCTGGCTCAGGCGTCATTTTAAACATGAGCTGGATCTTGACCAATCCAATTGTCGTCGATTATACCCCTATGCTTACTCAACTTATCCATCCTTAACCAGAGCGTTTGCTTCTGATCCATTGATTTGGAAATCATAATTCCTTTGCGTTTGAGCTTTGGATTAGTCAGTTGTTTGTATAAGCCAATGCCCTTGCATTGTTTTCTTCCTCTGATTGTGTGTTGGTGCTCACATCAGCTCCGTTACGGATTTTCAGATCCTTTGTTGAATTTATTATCCGACAGCGTCCTTCATATTCAATAACCTTGTGAGCCTTTCCGCGGGTATGAAATGCCTATGGTAAATTGTATCCTCTGCTTTGTTAACCATGCTTTACTTTCGAGCTGGTGATATTTACTCTTGAAGCTTGTGGTATATGTTTCTAAGATGCCCCGATGGGTTGAACCAGTACCTTCTCTGAAACCGTGTGAACCCGAAAGTTTTCACGAGTCATACTCTTCTGGTGCTTCGCCAGATAAAATTTCAACACTGCAACTTCTTCGAAAATGAGAAGTGAATGAAAGGTTATGCATTGGAGAAGTGGGAGTCGACCTTGAACCCTGTGTTCATGCCCATGGAAACGATGTATACCTTATCATGGAAGCTTCTCTTAAAATAATTATCCCCTTGTTATAAGTTCATCTTGTATCTGTGGACATGGTTCCGACCATGTTTCTCCTTGATTCCATTTCCCGTGCAAATTTGAGCACTTGTCTTCTGCAGAGCATTGCCCTAGTCCAACCTCTAATATGATCTGTCGTCGAGTATTACCCTCCGGTATCTCGAGATTATCATGGGACTGCATACTTCTTATGAGTTCTTCATCAAGTGCTACATTCTCACTGATTCCAATTTTTCACGGGCTCTGAGTTATTAAACACTCAAAGACACCGATAATTGACTGAAGTCCGCACCACGATTAAGCAAATCTTGGTAACCTTCTTGACTTACGAGTTTGAACTCGATCACGTCATTCCCAGCCTGCTTGGCTATATCCTTGTCATGCCAATTTTAACTGTGCTATCTGGTCCTTCTTTCTAGAGCAAAAATTTCGAGGTGAGCTAATCTTACATCGATCTTCCTCGTCATAACAATTGTCCTTGAATGACAAGCTTGATTTCAAGTTTGTGTCGTACCTATGGTCTCAATAACTTCTCGCTTCATCATTCCGTTGACTTGATGTCATCGCCGATCGGTTACATCTTCTTGAAACCCCTCGACAAATGTGTCGTGATCATCATCAACATTTTGACCCCTTCCAAGATATCAATTGAATTCATGATGAGAAATACCATCCTTGCCCTCAATGAATTTTATTATCATCGACCACTTTATTGCCTTCCCACCAACACAAGCTTGTTCGTGTTTGGTGTTATACCTTCAGTTCCTTGCTATCCAGCAATTGGTTTTCTTTACCTTGGAACATTACCATCTATTATGTCATCAATGTTGTGAAAATTTCACCACCTCTTAAGAATTCATGATACAGTGATGCTTCTCGCCATCACCATTCTTTACTTGGTCCCCGTGTTGAGTGAACTCCGTTGTGCAAATTTAATATCTCTAGCAACCCTATTGCTTCAGAGTTATTGCACAATGATTCCAATTTGGTGTGTTGGTTGCAGAATCACCATTCTTACATCGGTCATGCTACCTAAGCCCATATTTCGGTTGCACCTTTCAAACAATGTTTAATTGGGTATGTTTTCCTCAAGCATACCTCATTATATCATTTGATCTGACAAATGTTATCTCCCTGTTCACATAATTGTGGAAATCCATCTTTTGGACATCTCGATGAATTGTCGCCAAATTCATCAGCTGCCTCCTCACCCTCTCCTTGTTTTAATGATGAACCCTTGTTTTGGAACTCGCTTCCATAGTTCATTTTCCCGAGAATCTTACAATATCATCTCGTCAAATTATGCCGCACATTTTCTTCTCAGGTATCCTAAGTCTGAGGTACTGTGACACCAATCAGATCTGAATCTCGGTCAAATATGATGGTTAGAACAATTTTCCAAGAGTCATAACATTGCTCCTTGAAAGTGCGTTATATCGACTAGAGGGGGGTGAATAGGCGATTTTTATGAAATTCTTCACTGAGGAATTTGCCGGTGAGGAAATTCCTTAGCGAAGAACTACTAGCAGCGGAATAAGTACTCAAAGGTAAACATAACAGAATACAAGCATAGTCATCATGATGAAATGAAGACAGGCACAGAGTACAGGAAGCGTAATCACGGGATAACACAGGATGAAGACAAACAGACTGAAGAAATTGAACTGAGGAAATTGAGAAAGTCTTCAGTCAAAGTCTTCAAACACGGATATGAACAAACACACAACACAGTTATGAGGAAGTGGAAGAGTTGAGGAAATAGAACCAGTAAGCTCGGTGAAGACAATGATTTGGTAGACCAGTTCCAACTGCTGTCTCAGTTGTACGTCTGGTTGGAGCAGCTGAGTATTTAAACTCGAGGACACACAGTCCCGGACACCCAGTCAAGGACACTTAGTCCAAGACACCCAGTCCTCACCGTATTCTCCTTGAAATAAGGTCACACAGACCTCGTCCAATCACTCGTGGTAAGTCTTCAGGCGACTTCCAAACCTTCACAAACTTGGTCACTCGGCGATCCACAATTCCTCTTGGATGCTCTAGACCATGACGCCTAACCGTCTGGAAGAAGCACAGTCTTCAAAGGTAACAAGCATCGGATCCACTCAGGATCAATCTCTTCAGTGATGCTCAATCACTTGGGGTTTGTAGGTGTTTGGGTTTTGGGTTTTTGGTTTTTCCTCACTTGATGATTTTCGCTCAAAGTCCTCGGAGGATGGGTTGCTCTCAAATGACAAGTGTCAGTTTCTCTCGGAGCAGCCAACCAACTAGTGGTTGTAGGGGGCGGCTATTTATAGCCTAGGGAGCAGCCCGACTTGATAAGACATAAATGCCCTTCAATGATATGACTGTTAGGTGGATAGATATTTTGGGACAGCTAGCGCATAGCACATCAATGATCGAAATTTTGAGTAGCAAAATCCTCGGGGCTATCATGTTCCTCACTGTGTAGGCAATCCGCACTGGAGAATTCCTAACTCCTCAGTCAGGACAAATTCCTCAGAGACCAGAAGAACTCCGTCTCTGTCACTGAAGAAATTGACTGAACTGTATGAGATTTCCAATGGCTTCACTCTAAGGGATTGGTAGGTGTAGGATTTTGAGTTGAGCATCACATGGAATTTTTTCCTTAGTATTTCCTCGACCCCCTTTAAGAGTACGGTGTTTCCTATGACTCAAGAAAGAGAAAAACAAAACTATGAAAACGAAAGTCTTCAAGCTTCATATTTCTCGCATGAATATCAAGTCTTCACGGACACACCAATTTCTTCACTTTCAAAGTCTTCATGAAAGTCTTTAGAAATACCAAAATCTTCAGTCGAAGATATTCATTTTTAGGGGTTGACTTTTCCTGTAAATATCAAACTCCTCATAGACTTATAGACCTGTGTACACTCACAAACGCATTAGTCCCTTAACCTATAAGTCTTCAATACACCAAAATCACTAAGGGGCACTAGATGCACTTACAATCTCCCCCTTTTTGGTGATTGATGACAATATAGGTTAAGTTTTCAACGGGGATAAACATATGAAGTGTAAATACTGATATTGAGGAATTTGATTTCAAGATATAGAAGAACTCCCCCTGAAGATGTGCATAGTGAGGAATTTGCTTTTGAAGCAATGCACACTTGAAGAGTTGAATCATGGAGATCTCCCCCTATATCTTGTAATTCATACACGCATTTAACATATAATATGAAGAATTTGAAATGCATGATGAAATATGGCGCCTGATGAAATTCAGCATGCGTGCAATAATATTAACGAGGAATAAGCATGCAGAATAGTGCATCAAGAGTATCAGAGCACAGTGCATCAAAAGTATCAGAGCACCATCGGGTTTAAGATTACAACTCAATCCAATAAAGTTTCAGAAGAACGAGAGTTGTAACTTAGCAAAAAAAACGCCCATACAGTAGACCCGCTTGAAGACTAACTCATATTTCTCCCCCTTTGTCATTGAATGACCAAAAGGATCGAAAATGAGGACTAACGCCCCTGAAGATAATCATGTTGATGAAGGAGCGCCGGCGTTGTTAGGGTCATTTGTTGATGTAGGGCCTGCCGCAGTGTCGTCCAAATCTTCATGTTCATCAGTGTCGCGTGATGAAGAATATGAGTTGGCCACCAGAGAAGGAACCTTGACCTTCTTGAATTTCTTTGGTGGAGGTGCAGACCAGTCAAAATCTTCATTAAGACCCATGTTCTTCAGATCTTCTTCACCATACAGATGTGACAGGATTGCCCAGGTGCGACCGAAGACTTGATGGAGGTAGTAGTGGTTTTTCTTCACTGCATTGTGTGTGGCAGTCATGTTGTGAAGAAGTGAACCAAACTGACGCTTAACCCATTTGTGATTTCGATCCACCTTCTTGTGAAGACTAAGCAGAAGTTCACGGTCAGTCATCACGCGCGGAGCAGTGGCTTGAGGAGTGGACTTAGGTGCATTGGCAGAGTCATGTGTGGCAGAGTCATCATTGGTGGAATAAGATGCAGCTTTGCGAAACTAACCATCCAATGGACGAATGCCTTCATCAATTACAGCTGGTGCCTTGCCCTTTCCATCAACTGAGGAATATGTCTACTTGAGGACTTCAATTGGGGGCAAGTAGCTGAGATGATTCTGGAAATCAGCTTTGTAGTTGAGTGAAGACCTTGTCCTGAGGAATCTCATGATCCAAGGTGCATAAGGCTTCAGCTCAAACGGAGACAGTGCAACATTGGCCATAGTCCTCATGAAGAAATCGTGATAATTAACAGGAATGCCATGAACGATGTTGAATACCAGATTCTTCATGATGCCAACAATTTCCTCATCAGATGAGTCATGGCCTTTGATAGGACTAATTGTCCTCGTAAGAATACGATAGACAGTTCTGGGCACGTACATCAATTCCTTCATGAGGAATTTGGTTCTTGGTGCTTGACCTGGCTTCAAAGGTTTCATCAGCACCTGCACGTAATGATGTGTGAGCTCAGGTTCACTGTAGATGCAGCGAGCTTCTTCAAGGGGAGGACTGAGTGGTAGAGCACGAAGCAATTCAGAGGTTGGTGCAGTGTAGTGAGTGTTTTCAGACATCCAGTCCAGCACCCATGAATTCACATCTTCAGCATCTCCGGTGATGTGCCGCGTTGCATAGAATTGAAGAATCAGTTCCTCATTCCAATCGCAGATGTCAGAGCAAAAGTTGAGCAGCCCAGCGTCGTGAAGAACACTGAGGACTGGTGCGAAGCATGGCAGAGATTCCATATCCACGTGAGGAATATGCTCATGGTAGAAAATCTTTTCCTTGTTGAACAGCATTGAGGAATAGAAATTGGCTTGACTAACAGTCCAGAAATGCCTCTTCCTAATGCGAGCAGAGTCATATGGGTTGTAATCTTCGAAGAATACGTGCTCGCCGAAGAAATCATCAGCCTTGAACTTTTGCTTGCATGAGAATGGATCCTTTGGCTTCGGCAGAGGAGTGTCAGTGAGTTGCATCACGACTTCAGGAATCTCAACTGCAGGTTCTTCAGGCTGAGGAATTTCTGGTTCCTCCTCAGTGGCAGTCTGCGTAGTTGGTTGTTCAGCAGCAGTAGTTTCATCAGCGCTAGTGGCTGGAATTTCCTCATGGATAGATGCAGTGGGATGAGTTTCTTCAGAGCCCATGTGAACAGTTTGTGTGGGGGACTGAGGAATTTGCTGTAGAGGAGTGAACATTAGAGAGTTTGGATGCTGACTTTCCCAGAATTCATCACTGATGACGGGTGTGGAGCAGCCAATGTCCACATCATCATCTTCCATTTCTTCAATGCCAGCCTCTTCAGCTGTGAACTGAGGCATAGACGAGGAGATGATAGGTGTTGAAGGGATCGCATCCACTTCAATTTCTTCATCCAACGGTTCAGACGAAGCAGCAGAATGAGTTTCTTCATTAGATCCGCTGGGGATCACATATTCTTCATCAAGAGGAACAAGGTCCTTTGATGGCCTGGTTGAGATGGGAACAGCATCAATCGGATTTGCAAATGAGCTTGTCATAAGCTTCATTCTCTTTGGAGCTGAAGAATCTGAAGCAGCTGATGCTTTCCTTTTCTTCACTGCAGCACGCTCTGCAGCCTTGGTCTTCTTCACATCCGATGCAGATGGAAGGATTGGAGTTGAAGTTGGTGCAGGAGCAGCTAAGGAATCTGGATGATTTTCTTTAGGCACAACTGATGTAGTTGCCCTGAGTTCTTCAGTTTCTTCAGGCACACCACTAGTGGGTACCCTGGCAATTTCTTCAACGGCTGGAATGCAGTCATCAGCCTTGAAACTCACATTATCTTCAGCAGCCTGATTGTCATCAGCGGTGCTGGCATTTTCTTCAGTAGGCTGAGTAGATGCTTCAGCCTGAGGAATTTCCTGTTGCGTTGGGGCAGCAACATTTGAAGTGAACTGTTCAGTTATCTTTACAAATCTAACTTTGGCTCCTTGCCAATCAGCATAGTAGGCTTTAAAGTCATCGCTGAGGGTTCTGATTTCAGATTGGATTTTTACAAGTTCATCAGTTGTCATAGTGACAACGTTGTTCTTCAGAAATTTCTCCATCTTGTACTGCGCTTTCTTGATCTGCCTGGCCTTCTCAAATTTCCACTTTTCTTCTTGAATGAAGTGGGTCAGCATGTGACTTTGGCCAGGAGTCAGCTTGAAGCGAGATGCACAGGTGCTGAGGATTTGGTCGGAACAGCTGAAGGCTTTGGCGGAGGAGTTGAGGACTTTGGAGGAATAGGAGCAGCATGAGGAATTGGCCGTGAGGGCTTTGATGATTCTGGCCGTGAGGGCATTGCTGAGGAACTTGGCCTTGAGGGCATTGTTGGTGAAGCACTTGGCTTGCGCGCAGGCTTCTTTGACATAGCCTTCTTTGGCTTGACAGCAAAGGCCTCAGCAGAGGCAGTAACAGCAGCAGAGTCTTCATTAAATGTCCTCACTGCTTCTCTGGCTTGCTTAGCCAGCTTGGCTTGGCGCTTGGCCCATTCATTAGGATAGTCCTCACCTCGCTTGAGGCTGGTGGGATCAGCAATTTGGCCAGGTGCCAATGGAGCTCTTGGGCATGGAGGATTGAGTGCGAATTTCTTCATATACTTAGGAGTGACATATATGTACTCCCTCCGTTCTCTTGCCCATCTCCTCTCTATTTTCTGAATGCGCACTTTGCGCTCATTCTTGGTTTCCTCAGTAGGTGTGCAGTACCCAGCATATATGTCATCAGGGATCTCAAACGTTGTATTTACCTCAGGCCTCTTCCTCCCTTCTGTGGCCTTTTACCATCAGCCATTTTCTTCAGTTGAGGAATTTGAACAGTCGAATTCTCTGAAGAAGTATGCAACTTTTCTTCAAGGAACGCTGCAAATGAGTTAAGTTGATAAGAACCTAGTGATTCAGCAGCTGACATGTGTACCTCTGAACAGAGTATAGTTGCGAGGAATTTGGAGAGGTCATATGCGTTCTCAGAAGGTTTTTCAAAATGAACAGGTTTGAGGGATTTGACCAGATGAGTCTTGAAGATTTTCACTAAGCATTCTTTGTCTTAGGTTCCAGAGTTGTATAGATCGAAGATCCACACAATTGAGGAATCTTAAAGAAAAATGATGCTTAGAGAAACGAATCAAGAACAAATGACTTGTGAGGTGTTTAGTGTGTGAAGATATGAAGAAAAACACCTTTGAAGATTTTGTAGATAATCATTCGAATCAACGAGGGCAGTAAAAGTAACTTTTATTTACCCTGGATGAAGAACACGACGAACTAGAGTGAGGAGATGTGAAGTTCGTCTGTGCAGATCTTCCACGCCCTAACTTGGCGGAGGAAGACGGCTACGGCGGCGGCGGAGTGAAGATGTCCGCGGTCGGCACGAGTACGTCGGCGACGAGGTCGAGGCAGTGAAGCTCTTCCTCACCGGCGGCGATGAAGTAGCGGCGGCGCTAGGGTTTGAGAAGCTCGAGCTGGAGAGAGAGGTCGAGCGGAGTAAAAGATGTGAGGAAGGGAAGGAGGGGTATTTATAGCCATGGTGAAAAACTGCTCGCCCGAAGAAATTGGACGAACGTGCCCCTAACCCTTCTCATTCGCATGACATGTGTCACCCACGTAGTGAGAGGTGGAGATCGTGTTAGATCGTGGGTGAGTAAGTGTATCGAGGGATGCGGAACGGTTTGAGCGGCAAAACCGAAAATTTTGATAAGATAGGTTTTAAAGTTCCGTTCGCAATTTCTTCAGCTGACAAGGACACAGTGAAGATTTTGAACGAGTTTCAAATAGAACGCACATGAAGAATTTGTGAACAGATTGGGTTGAGTATAGCATAGAGGGGAAGGGTCCGATCACATTCACTTAGCAGAAAACCAACTTGAAGAAATA
>NC_041384.1:217238918-217254859 GCF_002162155.2 Triticum dicoccoides
GTTTGAGCGGCAAAACCGAAAATTTCGATAAGATAGGTTTTAAAGTTCCGTTCGCAATTTCTTCAGCTGACAAGGACACAGTGAAGATTTTGAACGAGTTTCAAATAGAACGCACATGAAGAATTTGTGAACAGATTGGGTTGAGTATAGCATAGAGGGGAAGGGTCCGATCACATTCACTTAGCAGAAAACCAACTTGAAGAAATAGCAATAAGTGAATGTTGTAGAGGACATAAACTCATATATATATATATATATATATATATATATATATATATATATATATATATCCAATGAATAAAAACGACGAAACCAGTGAAGACTATGCAAAGTTGAAGAATATGAATAATTTGAGGAATTTCAACTTTTGGTGATAACGTGACCCACCGTATAAGAATGATGATTTCAGACACCACGTACAATTATCGTAGGGTTCTAAGAATCAAATTCTTCGTTAATTTCTTCACACTAAGAGTGTTATTCTTCATTGATTGAAGAAAAATGTTTCTTCATGTGTTGCACATATAAGTCATCAATTTTGCATAAGTGTTAGGATGAGTGTCCTTTTCAAAGAACATTCGAAGATTCTAGGATATTTAGCTCACACCACAACTTGCTAAATCTCTTCTCATCCAAGGGCTTTGTGAAGATATCGGCTAGCTGTTCTTCAATCTTCACATGCTCAATAGAAAAGTCGACCCCTTGGGGTACCATAATCCAAGTGTTGGTGTGTGAGCTAGATATCGAAGAATATGCTTCACAGCCTTATGGTGTGATTCCTTCGGTGCAGCTTGAAATCGGGCACACATGCAAACACTAAGCATTATATCTAGCCTAGATGCACATAAGTATAATAAGGAACCTATCATGGAGCAGTATACCTTATGATCGAAGTCAATACCATTTTCATCAGTGCACAGATGGCCATTTGTGGGCATAGGAATTTTAACGCCTTTGCAATCTTGCATGCCGAATTTCCTCAGTACATCCTTGAGGTATTTCTCCTGAGATATGAATATGCCATTGTGTTGTTGACGAATTTGAAGACCTAAGAAGAATTTCAACTCTCCCATCCTAGACATTTGATATTCTTCACTCATCATATAGGCAAATTCATCACTATAACATTGGTCAGTACAACCAAAGATAATATCATCAACATATACTTGGCACACAAACAATTCACTGTCATAAGATTTAGTGAAAAGAGTAGGGTCGAGTGAACCGGGTTTGAAGCCTTTCTTCATGAAGAGTTCCTTCAAAGTATCATACCAAGCCCGTGGGGCCTGCTTGAGGCCATAGAGGGCCTTGTTGAGTCTGAAGACTTTGTCAGGATTCTTTGGATCTTCAAAACCTGGGGGTTGAGCAACATATACTTCTTCCTCAAGCTTACCATTGAGGAATGCACTTTTCACATCCATTTGATATAGAGTGATATCATGATGGTTAGCATAAGCAAGTAATATGCGAATAGCCTCAAGTCTAGCAACAGGTGCAAAAGTTTCATCGAACTCAATTCCTTCAACCTGTGTGTAGCCTTGAGCTACAAGTCGTGCCTTATTCCTCACCACAAGGCCATTTTCATCTTGCTTGTTGCGGTAGATCCACTTTGTGCCGATGATATTGTGCTTGCGAGGATCTGGACGTTTGACCAGTTCCCAGACATTGTTAAGCTCGAACTGATGTAATTCTTCTTGCATGGCCTGAATCCACTCAGGCTCCAGAAATGCTTCATCTACCTTAGTGGGCTCTGTAATAGAGACAAAAGCATACTGCCCACAAAAGTTAGACAAATGTGAAGCTTTTGAGCGTGTGAGAGGACCTGGCGCTTTGATGTCATTGATGATCTTTTCAACTTGCACTTCTTTTGCAATGCGAGGATGAGTTGGTTGTCGTTGAAGAGTTTGACCAGCGTTTTCTTCAGCACCATTTTCTTCAGGTGCATTAGCTCGACGTTCTTCATGTTCTGGAATGAATTCTTCAGCAGATTCTTCAGTAGGAATGACATCCTCAGTAGCCTTGAACTTGATAGTTTCCTCAGGTGCTGGTTCATCTATCACAGTAGGTAGGTGCTCTCTTTGCGAGCCATTAGTTTCATCGAACCGCACATCTACAGTTTCAACAACTTTGTGAAGAACGTTGTTGAAGACTTTGTAGGTGTGCGAGTCCTTTCCATAACCAAGCATAAAACCTTCATGTGCTTTCGGTGCAAATTTTGAGTTGTGATGAGGATCTCTAATCCAACATTTAGCACCGAAGACTTTGAAATAACTTACATTGGGTTTCTTATCGGTGAGGAGTTCATAGGCAGTCTTTTTGAAGAATTTGTGAAGATATACTCTGTTGATGATGTGGCACGCAGTATCAATTGCCTCAGTCCAGAAACGACGAGGCGTTTTGTATTCATCAAGCATAGTGCAAGCCATCTCAAAAAGAGTCCTATTCTTGCGCTCCACGATGCCGTTCTGCTGAGGAGTGTAAGGAGCAGATAACTCATGAGTGATACCAAGTTCATCAAGATAGTCATCGAGACCAGAATTCTTGAACTCAGTGCCATTGTCACTTCTGATGTGCTTGATCTTCATACCAAAGTTGGTTGAAGCCCTCGAGGAAAATTGTTTGAAGACTTCCTGCACTTCATGTTTGTAAGTAACAAGGTGTACCCATGTGTAACGAGAATAATCATCAACAATAACGAAGCCATATTGAGATGCTTCATTTGAGATAGCAGAATAATGATTAGGACCAAAGAGATCCGTGTGAAGCAATTCAAATAGGCAAGCGGTGGTCATGATAGTCTTCGCTGGATGCTTGGCCTTGGTCATCTTCCCAGCTTCACAGGCTCCGCATAGGTGATCCTTGAGGAATTTGACATTCTCGATGCCAATGACATGCTTCTTCTTCGCAAGAGTGTGCAAATTCCTCATGCCTGCATGATGCCAGAGCCAGCCTTCTGAAGCTTTTGCAAGTAAGCACACGGCTGGTTGTGGTCCTGTAGAGAAATCAACAATATACAGGTCTCCTCTCCTAAAGCCTTCGAAGACTTTGGAATTGTCATCTTCCATAACCACAACACAACGGTACTTGCCGAAGGCAACAACCATATCAAGATCACAAAGCATTGAGACAGACATAAGGTTGTATCCTAAGGACTCAACAAGCATGACTTTGTCCATGTGTCGATCCTTTGTAATCGCAACCTTACCTAGACCCAATACCTGACTTTTGCCTTTGTCAGCAAAGATGATATGCTTCAGATGCGACGGAGATAATGGAGCATCCATCAATAGATTCTTGTCACCGGTCATGTGGTTTGTACATCCACTATCGAGGACCCACTCAGTGGCTTTGGGTTGATCATCCTGCAGATGAATTAGTGCAGCTTACAAACTCATATACTTCATCAGTGAAGAATATGACATCAATTCATCAGATCAATTTCATCAAGTAAAAGAACTGATAAAGCAATATGAGGACGTGAGAAATGAAAGTTCATTTCTTCATGATTAGCCTGCGTCCTATCAGGCATGCTCAGGTCTCCAGCAAATTCTTCAGACGATTACGTGCGTCTGGAAACCTGACCCTGCAGAAGAGATTAGTTCTTTTTCTTCACCACCCACATCTGAAGGGGTGGCAAAGAGTTCATCATTCTGCGAGCTCCATACGAGAAGGATGGCATAGAAGCCAATCCATTTCGTTTCACATAAGATGGGTTAGAGTAAGCATATGAGTAAGCAGAGAAATTCTTCGAGGACTTATGGACATAATGATTAGAAGAATAATGCACATATCCATAATCCTTAGATCTTCCCTGCGAAACAGACGGGTTAGCATGATGATGTTCATATGAGGACTTTGATCCATATGAGGAATTTGGTCCGTATGAGGAATTTGATCTGGGGTTCCTATTCTTCACAGGTGGCGTCATGATGACATTCACCTGAAGATTTTCAAGGCATCTTTTGGGAACCCAGATTTTCTGCATAGGGGAGCCGTTCCTGCAGTTAGTGCCAACATATCTAGCAAATACTTCACCATTCTGATTTTTGAATAGCTTATAGTTGGAGTCAATTGACTCATCATCAGAATGAGGAGATTCACATGCAAATCCAGATAAGTTAGATGGATCAACTGAAGGTCCCTTTGCAGCAACCCATGTAGTTTTGGGGTACTGCTCAGGCTTCCAATATGTACCATCAGCATTGAGTTTCCTCTCAAAGGCGATACCCTCTTTCCTAGGGTTCCTATTAAGGATCTGCTTTTTAAGCACATCACAAAGAGCCTGATGCCCTTTGAGGCTTTTGTACATGCCTATCGTGTACAATTCCTTCAGCCCTGCATCGTCAGTGATACTAGCAATGTCCTCAGATGAGGAATTAGTGATGGCAGAGGCATGTGAAGAATTTGAAACATTAGCAGCATTTGAACATTCAGGTGAAGAATTAGCAGATTCACGTTCAATGCACTTCAAGCATGGAGGAACAAATTCTTCCTAAGATGCGCTGATTTGTTGAGCAAGTAATGAATCGCGCTCCTTCTGAAGATCTTCATAACTCACTCTTAGCTCCTCAAGGTCTTGCTTTCTTTGAAGAAATTCATAAGAAAGCTTCTCACGATCCGATAAGAGAGTGTTATGTTGATCTTGAAGGCTGTCATACTTAGTATGAAGTCTCTGAAGACTTTCAGCCAAAGCTTTTGACTGATCCATTTCCTCACCCAACATATCATCGCTCTTGTTTAGCATATAGTGAGCTTTTTCCAAAGCTCTTTGTTGTTTAGTAGCAAGGGAAGCAAGTTTAACATAGCTGGGTCCAAATTCATCACCAGATTCATCATCACTGGACTCGGATAGGTAGCATTCAGTTACCTCAGCATCTTTTGCCATAAGGCATGATGCAGAAGATGATGATTCTAGTTCGAATGTCATCGTTTTGAGAGATTCCTTGAAGTCCTCAAACCAAGGATCATGACAAATTGGATGACCTTCATAGACCTCAGAGAGACGGTCCCAGATGAGCTTCGCATGATCGAGATGCATGATATTCCTGAACTGATTTTGTGACAGGCTGGAGCAGATGACATCCTTCGCCGTGAGGTTGAGAAGAGTATACTTGTGAATGTCATCAGCATCCGCCATCTTGCACAGATCAGTCAGGCCAATCTCAGTGACGGTCCACAACTCGCTGTTCATTGCCATGAGGCATTTCTTCATCATGGCCTTCCACTTGGGATACTCGTGACCGTCAAAGATGGGGCATGTCACCTTCATCATACCTGCGGTCGCCATAACTAAAACTCCAGGCGGTTAAACCAAAATCACACAGAACAAGGGAGTACCTTGCTCTGATACCAATTGAAAGTGCGTTATATCGACTAGAGGGGGGTGAATAGGCGATTTTTATGAAATTCTTCACTGAGGAATTTGCCAGTGAGGAAATTCCTTAGCGAAGAACTACTAGCAGCGGAATAAGTACTCAAAGGTAAACATAACAGAATACAAGCATAGTCATCATGATGAAATGAAGACAGGCACAGAGTACAGGAAGCGTAATCACGGGATAACACAGGATGAAGACAAACAGGCTGAAGAAATTGAACTGAGGAAATTGAGAAAGTCTTCAGTTAAAGTCTTCAAACACAGATATGAACAAACACACAGCACAATTATGAGGAAGTGGAAGAGTTGAGGAAATAGAACCAATAAGCTCGGTGAAGACAATGATTTGGTAGACCAGTTCCAACTGCTGTCTCAGTTGTACGTCTGGTTGGAGCGGCTGAGTATTTAAACTCGAGGACACACAGTCCCGGACACCCAGTCAAGGACACTTAGTCCAAGACACCCAGTCCTCACTGTATTCTCCTTGAACTAAGGTCACACAGACCTCGTCCAATCACTCGTGGTAAGTCTTCAGGCGACTTCCAAACCTTCACAAACTTGGTCACTCGGTGATCCACAATTCCTCTTGGATGCTCTAGACCATGACGCCTAACCGTATGGAAGAAGCACAGTCTTCAAAGGTAACAAGCGTCGGATCCACTCAGGATCAACCTCTTCAGTGTGCTCAATCACTTGGGGTTTGTAGGTGTTTGGGTTTTGGGTTTTTGGTTTTTCCTCACTTGATGATTTTCGCTCAAAGTCCTCGGAGGATGGGTTGCTCTCAAATGACAAGTGTCAGTTTCTCTCAGAGCAGCCAACCAGCTAGTGGTTGTAGGGGGGCGGCTATTTATAGCCTAGGGAGCAACCCGACATGATAAGACATAAATGCCCTTCAATGATATGACCATTAGGTGGATAGATATTTTGGGACAGCTGGCGTATAGCACAGCAACAGTCGGAATTTTGAGTAGCAAAATCCTCAGGGCTATCATGTTCCTCACTGTGTAGGCAATCCACACTGGCAAATTCCTAACTCCTCAGTCAGGACAAATTCCTCAGAGACCAGAAGAACTTCATCTCTGTCACTGAAGAAATTGACTGAACTGTATGAGATTTCCAATGGCTTCACTCGAAGGGATTGGTAGGTGTAGGATTTTGAGTTGAGCATCACATGGAATTTTTTCCTCAGTATTTCCTCGACCCCCTTTAATAGTACGGTGTTTCCTATGACTCAAGAAAGAGAAAAACAAAATTATGAAAACGAAAGTCTTCAAGCTTCATATTTCTCGCATGAATATCAAGTCTTCACGGACACACCAATTTCTTCACTTTCAAAGTCTTCAGAAATACCAAAATCTTCAGTCGAAGATATTCATTTTTAGGGGTCGACTTTTCCTGTAAATATCAAACTCCTCATAGACTTATAGACCTGTGTACACTCACAAACGCATTAGTCCCTTAACCTATAAGTCTTCAATACACCAAAATCACTAAGGGGCACTAGATGCACTTACAGTCCTTACATGGCCCGGTAAGGTGATGTCATCCTAGTACACTTGGCCGGAGGACCTATTGTTATAGTTTCCATTTTAGCAAGGTTAACCATTCTTCCATGAGGAAATTGTAAGACTTATTCTATAAGTTGTTCCTGATGAATCCTTTGTATATCCAAGTCCAACCCTTTGCTTGAAGACCATGTCAATGATATCTCGAAGCATGTCTGTGGTACTCCGATTTTCAACAAGAACATTTGAAGCCCAATGCTAAATGTTTCTTGCTCAGTTATCCAAACAACAATGTATGGGTAATGTCATGAAAATTCTCTCCCCTACCTAAAGAGTTTTCTACATTATATCCTGTCATGGATATCATGCTTTGATTATCCTTGGGAAGGATATACCCCTGAAATATGTGTTTAAACACATTTTCCTTTCCATTGTTCTGTTTAATCCGAGAATCACATTTTCCTTTCCATTGTTTGGTTTAACATTTCCTATGATCTATATGATCTAAGCAGTGATATTCTTCTTCTTATGTAAACACCTTGGCGTACAACCGCGTCAGTAAGGCCTTGTTACTATTGTTGATGAAATTCCGGTAACCATCGATGGACGAGAACTTTCCCTATAGGTCCGCCATGTTTCAATGAGCGGGAAAATGTTGGAAATATGCCCTAGAGGCAATAATAAAAGTATTATTATTATATTTCTTTGTTCATGATAATTGTCTTTATTCATGCTATAACTGTATTATCCGGAAATCGTAATACACGTGTGAATACATAGACCATAATATGTCCCTAGTAAGCCTCTAGTTGACTAGCTCGTTGATCAACAGATAGTCATGGTTTCCTGGCTATGGACATTGGATGTCATTGATAACGGGATCACATCATTAGGAGAATGATGTGATGGACAAGACCCAAATCCTAAGCATAGCGCAAGATCGTGTAGTTCGTTTGCTAGAGCTTTTCCAATGTCAAGTATCTTTTCCTTTGACCATGAGATCGTGTAACTCCCGGATACCGTAGGAGTGCTTTGGGTGTACCAAACGTCACAACGTAACTGGGTAACTATAAAGGTGCACTACAGGTATCTCCGAAAGTGTCTGTTGGGTTGACACGGATCGAGACTGGGATTTGTCACTCCGTATGACGGAGAGGTATCACTAGGCCCACTCGGTAATGCATCATCATAATGAGCTCAAAGTGACCAAGTGTCTGGTCACGGGATCATGCATTACGGTACGAGTAAAGTGACTTGCCGGTAACGAGATTGAACGAGGTATTGGGATACCGACGATCGAATCTCGGGCAAGTAACATACCGATTGACAAAGGGAATTGCATACGGGGTTCCTTGAATCCTTGACATCGTGGTTCATCCGATGAGATAATCATGGAGCATGTGGGAGCCAACATGGGTATCCAGATCCCGCTGTTGGTTATTGACCGGAGAGTCGTCTCGGTCATGTCTGCATGTCTCCCGAACCCGTAGGGTCTACACACTTAAGGTTCGGTGACGCTAGGGTTGTAGGGATATGTATATGCAGTAACCCGAATGTTGTTCGGAGTCCCGGATGAGATCCCGGACGTCACGAGGAGTTCCGGAATGGTCCGGAGGTAAAGATTTATATATGGGAAGTTCTGTTTCGGCCATCGGGACAAGTTTCGGGGTCATCGGTATTGTACCGGGACCATCGGAAGGGTCCCGGGGGTCCACCGGGTGGGGCCACCCATCCCGGGGGGGCACATGGGCTGTAGGGGTGCACCTTGGCCTACATGGGCCAAGGGCACCAGCCCCAAGAGGCCCATGCGCCTAGGGTTTCAAAGGGGAAGAGTCCTAGGAGGGGAAGGCACCTCCTAGGTGCCTTGGGGGGGAGGGAAACCTCCCTTGGCCGCCGCCCCACCCTAGGAGATTGGATCTCCTAGGGACTGCGCCCCCCCTAGGCCCTCCTATATATAGTGGGGGAAGGAGGGCTTTTCACCCATGCCTTTGGTTGCCTCCTTCTCCCTCTCCAACACCTCCTCCTCCTCCATAGTGCTTGGCGAAGCCCTGCCGGAGTACTGCAGCTCCATCATCACCATGCCGTCGTGCTGCTGTTGGTGCCATCTCCCTCAACCTCTCCTCCCCCCTTGCTGGATCAAGAAGGAGGAGACGTGGCTGTTCCATACGTGTGTTGAACGCGGAGGTGCCGTCCGTTCGGTGCTAGGATCTCCGGTGATTTGGATCACGTCGTGTTTGACTACCTCATCCCCGTTCTTTGAACGCTTCCGCTTGCGATCTACAAGGTACGTAGATGCATCTAATCACTCATTGCTAGATGAACTCATAGATGGATCTTGGTGAAACCGTAGGAAATTTTTGTTTTCTGCAACGTTCCCCAACAGTGGCATCATGAGCTAGGTCTATGCGTAGTTCTTCTTGCGCGTGTAGAACACAATTTGTTGTGGGCGTAGATGTTGTCAACTTTCTTGCCGCTACTAGTCTTATCTTGCTTCAACGGTATTGTGGGATGAAGCGGCCCGGACCAACCTTACATGTACGCTTACGTGAGACCGGTTCCACCGACTAACATGCACAAGTTGCATAAGGTGGCTGGCGGGTGTCTGTCTCTCCTACTTTAGTTGGAGCGGATTCGATGAAAAGGGTCCTTATGAAGGGTAAATAGAAGTTGACAAATCACGTTGTGGCTTTCACGTAGGTAAGAAAACGTTCTTGCTAGAACCCTACTTCAGCCACGTAAAACTTGCAACAACAATTAGAGGACGTCTAACTTGTTTTTGCAGCAAGTGCTTTGTGATATGATATGGCCAAAGTTGTGATGAATGATGAATGATCTATATGTGATGTATGAGATGTTCATGCTATTGTAATAGGAATCACGACTTGCATGTCGATGAGTATGACAACCGGCAGGAGCCATAGGAGTTGTCTATATTTTTTGTATGACCTGCGTGTCATTGAGAAACGCCATGTAAATTACTTTACTTTATTGCTAAACGCGTTAGCCATAGTAGTAGAAGTAATAGTTGGCGAGCAACTTCATGGAGACACAATGATGGAGATCATGATGATGGAGATCATGGTGTCATGCCGGTGACAAGATGATCATGGAGCCCCAAGATGGAGATCAAAGGAGCTATGTGATATTGGCCATATCATGTCACTATTATTATTTGTTTACATGTGATGTTTATCATGTTTTGCATCTTGTTTGCTTAGAACGACGGTAGTAAATAAGATGATCCCTTACAACAATTTCAAGAAGTGTTCCCCCCTAACTGTGCACCGTTGCTAAAGTTCGTCGTTTCGAAGCACCACGTGATGATCGGGTGTGATAGATCCTTACGTTCACATACAACGGGTGTAAGACAGTTTTACACATGCAAAACACTTAGGGTTGACTTGACGATCCTAGCATGTGCATAGACATGGCCTCGGAACACAGAAGACCGAAAGGTCGAGCATGAGTCGTATAGAAGATACAATCAACATGAAGATGTTCACCGACGTTGACTAGTCCGTCTCACGTGATGATCGGACATGGCCTAGCTAACTCGGATCATGTTATACTTAGATGACTAGAAGAGGGATGTCTATCTAAGTGGGAGTTCATTATAATTTGATTAGATGAACTTAATTATCATGAACTTAGTCTAAAATCTTTACAATATGTCTTGTAGATCAAATGGCCAACGTAGTCCTCAACTTCAACGCGTTCCTAGAGAAAACCAAGCTGAAAGACGATGGCAGCAACTATACGGACTGGGTCCGGAACCTGAGGATCATCCTCATAGCTGCCAAGAAAGATTATGTCCTACAAGCACCGCTAGGTGATCCACCCGTCCCACAGAACCAAGACGTTATGAACGCTTGGCAGACACGTGCTGATGACTACTCCCTCATTCAGTGCGGCATGCTTTACAGCCTATAGCCGGGGCTCCAAAAGCGTTTTGAGAGACATGAAGCATATGAGATGTTCGAAGAGCTGAAAATGGTTTTTCAAGATCATGCCCGGATCGAGAGATATGAAGTCTCCAACAAATTCTTCAGTTGTAAGATGGAGGAAAATAGTTCTGTCAGTGAGCACATACTCACTATGTCTGGGTTACATAACCGCTTGACTCAGCTGGGAGTTAATCTCCCGGATGATGCGGTCATTGAAAGAATCCTCTAGTCGCTTCCACCAAGCTACAAGAGCTTTGTGATGGACTTCAATATGCAGGGGATGGAAAAGACCATTCCTGAAGTATTTGCTATGCTGAAATCAGCAGAGGTAGAAGTCAAGAAGGAACATCAAGTGTTGATGGTCAATAAAACCACTAAGTTCAAGAAGGGCAAGGGTAAAAAGAACTTCAAGAAGGACGGCAAGGAAGTTGCCGCGCCCGGCAAGCAAGCTGCCAGGAAGAAGTCAAAGAATGGACCCAAGCCTGAGACGGAGTGCTTTTATTGCAAAGGGAAGGGTCACTGGAAATGGAACTGCCCCAAATACTTAGTGGACAAGAAGGCCGGCAACACCAAAGGTATATTTGATATACATGTAATTGATGTGTACCTTACCAGTAATCGTAGTAACTCCTGGGTATTTGATACCGGTGCCGTTGCTCATATTTGTAACTCACAGCAGGAGCTGCGGAATAAACGGAGACTGGCGAAGGACGAGGTGACGATGCGCGTCGGGAATGGTTCCAAGGTCGATGTGATCACCGTCGGCACGCTGCCTCTACATTTACCTACGGGATTAGTTTTGAACCTCAATAATTGTTATTTAGTGCCAAGTTTGAGCATGAACATTGTATCAGGATCTCGTTTAATTCGAGATGGCTACTCATTTAAATCCGAGAATAATGGTTGTTCCATTTATATGAGAGATATGTTTTATGGTCATGCTCCGATGGTGAATGGTTTATTCTTTATGAATCTCGAGCGTAATGCTACACATATTCATAGTGTAAGTACCAAAAGATGTAAGATTGATAATGATAGTCCCACATACTTGTGGCACTGCCGCCTTGGTCACATAGGTGTCAAACGCATGAAGAAACTCCATGCTGATGGACTTTTAGAGTCTCTTGATTATGAATCATTTGACACGTGTGAACCATGCCTCATGGGTAAGATGACCCAGACCCCGTTCTCAGGAACAATGGAGTGAGCAACCAACTTATTGGAAATCATACATACTGATGTGTGCGGTCCAATGAGTGTTGAGGCTCGCGGTGGCTATCGTTATGTTCTCACCCTCACTGATGATTTGAGTAGATATGGGTATATCTACTTAATGAAACACAAGTCTGAAACCTTTGAAAAGTTCAAGGAATTTCAGAGTGAGGTTGAAAATCAACGTGACAGGAAAATCAAGTTCCTGCGATCAGATCGTGGAGGAGAATACTTGAGTCACGAATTTGGTACACACTTAAGAAAATGTGGAATAGTTTCACAACTCACGCCGCCTGGAACACCTCAACGTAATGGTGTGTTCGAATGTCGTAATCGCACTCTATTAGATATGGTGCGATCTATGATGTCTCTTGCCGATTTACCACTATCCTTTTGGGGCTATGCTTTAGAGACTGCCGCATTCACTTTAAATAGGGCACCGTCGAAATCCGTTGAGACGACACCGTTTGAATTATGGTTTGGGAAGAAACCTAAGTTGTTGTTTCTGAAAGTTTGGGGATGCGATGCTTATGTCAGGAAACTTCAACCTGAAAAGCTCGAACCCAAATCAGAAAAATGCGTCTTCATAGGATACCCTAAAGAAACTATTGGGTATATCTTCTACCTCAGATCCGAAGGCAAGATCTTTGTTGCCAAGAATGTGTCCTTTCTAGAGAAAGAGTTTCTCTCGAAAGAAGTAAGTGGGAGGAAAGTAGAGCTTGATGAAGTATTACCTCTTGAACCGGAAAATGGCGCAACTCAAGAAAATGTTCCTGAGGTGCATGCACCGACTAGAGAGGAAGTTATTGATGATGATCAAGATACTTCTGATCAAGCTCCTACTGAAATTCGAAGGTCCACAAGGACACGTTCCGCACCAGAGTGGTACAGCAACCCTGTCTTGGAAATCATGTTGTTAGACAACGGTGAACCTTCGAACTATGAAGAAGCGATGGTGGGCCCGGATTCCGACAAATGGCTAGAAGCCATGAAATCCGAGATAGGATCCATGTATGAAAACTAAGTATGGACTTTGACTAACTTGCCCGTTGAACGGCGAGCCATAGAAAATAAATGGATCTTTAAGAAGAAGACAGACGCGGATGGTAATGTGACCATCTATAAAGCTCGGCTTGTCGCTAAGGGTTATCGACAAGTTCAAGGGGTTGACTACGATGAGACTTTCTCCCCGGTAGCGAAGCTGAAGTCCGTCCGAATCATGTTAGCAATTGCCGCATTCTAAGATTATGAGATATGGCAAATGGACGTCAAAACGGCATTCCTTAATGGTTTCCTTAAGGAAGAATTGTATATGATGCAGCCGGAAGGTTTTGTCGATCCTAAGAATGCTGACAAGGTGTGCAAGCTCCAACGCTCGATTTATGGGCTGGTGCAAGCATCTCGGAGTTGGAACATTCGCTTTGATGAGATGATCAAAGCGTTTGGGTTTATGCAGACTTATGGAGAAGCCTGCGTTTACAAGAAAGTGAGTGGGAGCTCCGTAGCATTTCTCATATTATATGTAGATGACATACTTTTGATGGGAAATGATATAGAACTTTTGGACAGCATTAAGGCCTACTTGAATAAGAGTTTTTCAATGAAGGACCTTGGAGAAGCTGCTTATATATTAGGCATCAAGATCTATAGGGATAGATCGAGACGCCTCATAGGTCTTTCACAAAGCACATACCTTGATAAGATTTTGAAGAAGTTCAAAATGGATCAGTCCAAGAAAGGGTTCTTGCCTGTTTTGCAAGGTGTGAGATTGAGCTCGGCTCAATGCCCGACCACGGCAAAAGATAAAGAAGAGATGAGTGTCATCCCCTATGCTTCAGCCATAGGATCTATTATGTATGCCATGTTGTGTACCAGACCTGATGTAAACCTTGCCGTAAGTTTGGTAGGAAGGTACCAAAGTAATCCCGGCAAGGAACACTGGACAGCGGTCAAGAATATCCTGAAGTACCTGAAAAGGACAAAGGACATGTTTCTCGTTTATGGAGGTGACGAAGAGCTCATCGTAAAGGGTTACGTCGACGCTAGCTTCGACACAGATCTGGATGACTCTAAGTCACAAACCGGCTACGTGTATATGTTGAATGGTGGAGCAGTGAGCTGGTGCAGCTGCACGCAGAGCGTCGTGGCGGGATCTACATGTGAAGCGGAGTACATGGCAGCCTCGGAGGCAGCACATGAAGCAATATGGGTGAAGGAGTTCATCACCGACCTAGGAGTCATACCCAATGCGTCGGGGCCAATCAAACTCTTTTGTGACAACACTGGAGCTATTGCACTTGCCAAGGAGCCCAGGTTTCACAAGAAGACAAGGCACATCAAGCGTCGCTTCAACTCCATACGTGAAAATGTTCAAGATGGAGACATAGAGATTTGTAAAGTACATACGGACCTGAATGTAGCAGATCCGTTGACTAAACCTCTCCCTAGGACAAAACATGAGCAACACCAGAATTCCATGGGTGTTCGATTCATAACAATGTAACTAGATTATTGACTCTAGTGCAAGTGGGAGACTGTTGGAAATATGCCCTAGAGGCAATAATAAAAGTATTATTATTATATTTCTTTGTTCATGATAATTGTCTTTATTCATGCTATAACTGTATTATCCGGAAATCGTAATACACGTGTGAATACATAGACCATAATATGTCCCTAGTAAGCCTCTAGTTGACTAGCTCGTTGATCAACAGATAGTCATGGTTTCCTGGCTATGGACATTGGATGTCATTGATAACGGGATCACATCATTAGGAGAATGATGTGATGGACAAGACCCAAATCCTAAGCATAGCGCAAGATCGTGTAGTTCGTTTGCTAGAGCTTTTCAAATGTCAAGTATCTTTTCCTTTGACCATGAGATCGTGTAACTCCCGGATACCGTAGGAATGCTTTGGGTGTACCAAACGTCACAACGTAACTGGGTGACTATAAATGTGCACTACAGGTATCTCCGAAAGTGTCTGTTGGGTTGACACGGATCGAGACTGGGATTTGTCACTCCGTATGACGGAGAGGTATCACTGGGCCCACTCGGTAATGCATCATCATAATGAGCTCAAAGTGACCAAGTGTCTGGTCACAGGATCATGCATTACGGTACGAGTAAAGTGACTTGCCGGTAACGAGATTGAACGAGGTATTGGGATACCGACGATCGAATCGCGGGCAAGTAACATACCGATTGACAAAGGGAATTGCATACGGGGTTGCTTGAATCCTTGACATCGTGGTTCATCCGATGAGATCATTGTGGAGCATGTGGGAGCCAACATGGGTATCCACATCCCGCTGTTGGTTATTGACCGGAGAGTCGTCTCGGTCATGTCTGCATGTCTCCCGAACCCGTAGGGTCTACACACTTAAGGTTCGGTGACGCTAGGGTTGTAGGGATATGTATATGTAGTAACCCGAATGTTGTTCGGAGTCCCGAATGACATCCCGGACATCACGAGGAGTTCTGGAATGGTCCAGAGGTAAAGATTTATATATGGGAAGTCCTGTTTCGGCCATCGGGACAAGTTTCGGGGTCATCGATATTGTATCGGGACCACCGGAAGGGTCCCGGGGGTCCACCGGGTGGGGCCATGTAACGCCCGGGTAATTAAGCTACAGTAATCCCCACTAATGATGCCACGTCACCTCTGTCACTGTAGTTAATCTCGGGTTAAATCAAAACGGTTTCGAAATTCAATTCAAAATTATGATGGCAATAAAAGTTTTTCAAAAAATCAAACTAAAATGTTCGGGGGTTGTCAAAAATTACAAGGTTAATTATGGTGGGGTGCACACATTTTTATAAAGTGCCTGAATATTTTAAAATGAAATAAAACAGAAGAGAAAATAAATTAAGAAAAGAAAAATAAAACAAAGGAGAGGGAA
>NC_041384.1:217255816-217263305 GCF_002162155.2 Triticum dicoccoides
CCCTCCTCTTCCCCCTCGTTCCCCTCCGTACCCGAGCGCCCCCGTCGCGGATCTCGCCGCCGGCGCCCCTCCGGTGACCAAATGGTCACGGGGCCGAGCCCCTTGTGCTCAGCGCGTCGCGCAGCCCCCCCTGGCCTTCCCGTTAGCCCCGTAGCGCGATCCCGACGCGGCCCCGAATCCCTCCGCCGCCTCCGCCGCTCGCCAGCGTCATTTCCGGCCGAGTCCGGCCGTGCCTCTGCCACCGTTGGACGCGGCATCCTCTCCACGTTCGAACGCACCCGCCCGCGGCCATTTTGGCCGCCGGACGGCGAATCCCGGCGAGGTCCGGCGCCCCTCCGCCGCGGGAACGCTCCCCGGAGCTCCCCAACGCCGGCCGCCGACGTGGCCGACCTGGGGCCACCCCTGGGTCACTGACCCGTGGGCCCTAGGGGCCCGGCCGGCCTGTTGACCCGGTCAGCCTTGCTGACTGGACCGGCCATGCCACTGACCGCAGCCCCCCCCCAGAACGTTAAAAATAAAAATAAATGATAATTAAAATATTAATTAATTAATTAATTAAATACTTAATTTAGTTAATCCTGATTAATTAACCTAATGGCTAATTAACCTAATTAACTATTGTTAATTAACTAACAGAGTATGACGAACGGGACCCACCTGTCAGGTTGACCAAGTCAACCCTGTTGACTGCTGACGTCAGCATGACATCATGCTGACGTCATAAATTCATTTTTCGAATTAAATAATTAATTAATTAAATTCCAGAAATTAATAAAATCTTTAGAAAATCATATCTTTTAATCCGTAACTCGGATTAAAATATTTTCAACATGAAAGTTGCTCAGAGCGACGAGACGATTCCGGATACGCAGCCCGTTCGTCCACCACACACCCCTAACATATCAAACACACAACTTTCCCCCTCCGGTTCATCTGTCCGAAAACCCGAAACACCGGGAATACTTTCCCGGATGCTTTCCCCTTCGTCGGTATCACCTACTACCGCGTTAGAACACGTCTAGCTCTGCTTGTTGTCTTGTTATGCACTTGCTTGCTATGTATTTACTATTTCTGCCCCCTCTTCTCTCCGGTAGACCCCGTGACGATGCTGATGCCCCTGTGGTCGACTACATCACCGACGACCCCTCTCTCTTGCCAGAGCAACCAGCCAAGCCCCCCCTTGATCACCAGATATCGCCTATTCTCCTCTATACTGCTTGCATTAGAGTAGTGTAGCATGTTACTGCTTTCAGTTAATCCTATACTGCTGCATAGCCTGTCCTTGCTACTATTGTTGTTACCTTTACCTGCTATCCTACTGCTTAGTATACGATGCTAGTGTTCCATCAGTGGCCCTACACTCTTGTCCGTCTGCCATGCTATACTATTGGGCTGTGATCACTTCGGGAGGTGATCACGGGCATATACTATACTTTACACAGTTACATTACCTGTGATACTGTTCGGAGATGGGGGCTGAAGGGGCAGGTGGCTCCATCCCGGTAGAGGTGGGCCTGGGTTCCCGACGGCCCCCAACTGTTACTTTGTGGCGGAGCGGCAGGGCAGGTTGAGACCACCTAGGAGACAGGTGGGCCTGGCCCTGTTCGGCGTTCGCGGATACTTAACACGCTTAACGAGATCTTGGTATTTGATCTGAGTTGGCTACGAGCCTATACGCACTAACCATCTACGCGGGAGTAGTTATGGGTATCCCGACGTCGTGGTATCAGCCGAAGCACTTCAGACGTCAGCGACGGAGCGGCGCGCCGAATTGGACTGGAACGCCACTAGGCTAGGTCTGCTTTCGGCCGCGTACGCAACGTGCAGGTGTGCTATGGGCGATGGGCCTAGACCCCTGTGCGCTTAGGTTTAGACCGGCGTGTTGGCCTCTCTGTTGAGCCTAGGTGGGGCTGCGACGTGTTGATCTTCCGCGGCCGGGCATGGCCCAGGAAAGTGTGTCCGGCCAAATGGGATCAAGCGTGCTGGGTAAGTTGGTGCACCCCTGCAGGGAAGTTAATCTATTCGAATAGCCGTGATCTTGGGTAACAGGACGACTTGGAGTTGTACCTTGACCTTATGACAACTAGAACCGGATACTTAATAAAACACACCCTTCCAAGTTCCACAGACAACCCGGTGATCGCTTTTCTACAGGGCGACGAGGAGAGGATCGCCGGGTAGGTTTATGCTATGCGATGCTGCTTGGAGATGCTACTTGGAGATGATACTTGGAGATGCTACTTGGAGATGCTACTTGAAGATGCTACTTGGAGGAATTCAATCTACTCTCTTCTATATGCTGCAAGACGGAGGCTGCCAGAAGCGTAGTCTTCGACAGGATTAGCTATCCCCCTCTTATTCTGGCATTCTGCAGTTCAGTCCACCGATATGGCCTCCTTACACATATTACCCATGCATATGTAGTGTAGTTCCTTGCTTGCGAGTACTTTGGATGAGTACTCACGGTTGCTTTCTCCCCCCTTTTTCCCCCTTTCCTTTCTTTCTGGTTGTCGCAACCAGATGCTGGAGTCCAGGAGCCAGACGCCACCGTCGACGATGACCCCTACTACACCGGAGGTGCCTACTACTACGTGCAGCCCGCTGACGACGACCAGGAGTAGTTAGGAGGATCCCAGGCAGGAGGTCTGCGCCTCTTTCGATCTGTATCCCAGTTTGTGCTAGCCTTCTTAAGGCAAACTTGTTTAACTTATGTCTGTACTCAGATATTGTTGCTTCCGCTGACTCGTCTATGATCGAGCACTTGTATTCGAGACCTCGAGGCCCCTGGCTTGTATTATGATGCTTGTATGACGCATTTATGTTTTAGAGTTGTGTTGTGATATCTTCCCGTGAGTCCCTGATCTTAATCGTACACATTTGCGTGCATGATTAGTGTACGATTGAATCAGGGGCGTCACAAGTTGGTATCAGAGCCGACTGCCTGTAGGAATCCCCCTTCCACACTCCTTGGCCGAAGTCGAGTCTAGACATTGCCAAAACTTTTACTAACTTGGCTGTGTGCCTTACGGGCCCACGTCGCCATCGGGTGGTATTAGGATCTTTTATTCCTCGTCTATACTCTGGGACTCTGATCTCTCTACTATTCGGGTTAAATGAATTTGCTAACTCTAAGATTAGGATCTCGTGATCGCATCCACCCGAAGAGCCCCTTATTGCAGAGGATCGCCTGCTACATTAGAAGATTCCTAAGATACTCTCTGATGTTCTCTCGAGACTTGTGCCCATCACTTGGCTATTCCTGACCACCGATAAATCCGTATGGATAACTACTTACACTTGCCTTTCTTACGATCATCCCCCATTGATCTTGTTATTACAAGATACCCCGAAGTTTTCTCTATTATTCCGAGAATACTTTGTGCCTACTGCCTAGCAGTTCTTTGCCACATGAATACCCCTTCAAATAAATCCTCGCACTTGTCGAGTATCCGCTCATCCCCAGTTGTTCATGTGTTTCACAAAAGTCTTCAAAATACTATTCGATCTGCCTAAAATCCTCTGGAGCCTTTGGCTCTTGAAATTCTTGCTTGCTTGCATTATGGTTAATCCCATAACTCTCGTAGTCTTATTGACATTCCTTGTCATTATCATTTTTGAGTCTGTTGACTCAATATGTTTGCGAATACACGCAATCATCTTTGATCCTTATAAGTTACTTTTTCGGCTGAGCTGCCATTCTTTTAAGCGGAATTGGTTCTCGACCAATCCAATTGTCTTTGATTGTACCATAAGACTATTCAACTTATCCATCCCTAATCAGAGCATTGCTTCTGATCCCTTGATTCGGAAATCATAATTCCTTGGCATTTGACAATTGAGTTAGTCAGTTGTTTCTATAATTTGATCTCCTTGCATTCTTCTTCCTCTAGTTGAGTACCGATGCTCACGTCAGATCCCTTGTGGACCACCAGATCCTTTGTTGGATTTTATCTGACAATGCCCTTCATATTCAATAACCTTGTGAGCCTTTCCTCTGATACATAATGCCTTTGGTAAATTGTATCCTCTGCTTTCTCAACCATGCTCTGCCTTCGAGCTTGAGTTAATTACTTCTGAAGATTTGGTATATGATTCTAAGATGCCCCGATGGGTTGAACCTATGCCTTCCTTAATATGTGTGAACTCGAAAGTTTTCACGAGTCATACTCATCTGGTATTACACCAGGTAAAACTTTTAACAACTAATGCCATTATTGAAACGAGAAGTGAATGTAAGGTTATGCTTTGGAGAAGTGGGAGTCGACCTTGAACTTTGTGTTCATGCCCATGGACCCGAGGTGGAACTTATCATGGAAGCTTCTCGTAGTAATAATAATCCCCTTGTTATAACTTCTTCTCTTATCTATGCTTGGTCTTTTGCGACCGTGGTTTCGACCATATTGTTCTTCTTTCCCATTTCTTGGACAAGTTTAAGTGCTTGCCTTCTGCAAATGATTTCACTTGTCCAACCTCTATCCCGCTCTACCTTTGAGTATACCCTCTGGTACCGCAAGAATGTCAGGGTACTACATAACTTCTTATGGGTTCTTCATCAACTGTTATCTCTCACCGATTCCAATTTTCCTGGGTTCTGGGTTGTCGTCAACCGAGAACACCGATAAGTGAATCGATCCTGCACTCCAATTCAATAAATCTAAGTAAATCTGGTTGCTTACGAGTTTAATAATCCTTCAAGTCATTCCTAGCCTGATCGGCTATATCATTACCATGTTAAATTTTAACTGTGCTACCCGGTCCTTCTTCCCGTAGCACAATTATTTGATGATGAGCTAAGCTTACGTTGATCTTCCTCATCATATCATTTCTCCTTGGACAACAAGCTTGATTTCGAGTTTGTGCCGTACCCTTGGTTCCAATAACCTTTCACTTCATCATTCATTTGACTTGATGTCATCGCCGATCGATTACATCTTGAAATCTCTCGACAAAGTGTGTCGTGATCATCATCAACCTTATGAGCTCTTCCAGGATATCAAATGAGTTCGTGATGAGAAATACCATCCTTGCCCTCGATGATCTGCGTTATCATCGACCACTTTATTGCCTTCCCACCAATACAAGCTTGTTCTTGTTTGGTGTTATACCTTGAGTTCCTTGCTATCCAGTAATTGTTCTTCTTTACCTTGGAACATTAACATCTCTTATGTCCTCAATGTTGTGAGAAATTCACCACCCTTAAGAATTCTTGATACCAGTGATACGTATTAACGTCACCATTCTTTTCTTGGTCCCCGTGATGTTTCTTACCGGAATACCGACAAATGGTCTGTGATGTGTAAATTCTAAACTTCGAGCAACCCTCTTGCTTTGAAGTTATTGGTCTATAGTTTCATTCTACGACTATGGCTTATTGAATCACCATTCTGACATTGGTCGTGCAACCCAACCCATATTTCGGGCGCACCTTTCAACCAATTTTAATTGTGTATGTTTACCTCGAGCATACTTCCTTATATCATTTGATCTGACAAATGTTATCTCCTTGTTCACTTAATTGTGGAAATCCATCTTTTGGGAATCTCGGTGAATTGCCGTTGAGTTCACCAGACACCTCCTTGTCCTCTCCTTGGTTTAATGATGAACTATTGCTTCAGAAACCCGCTTCCATAGTTCATTTCTCGAGGATCTTGCAATGTCATTTTGACGATTTGTGTTGCACCTTTTTCCTCTCGGACCCCCTGAGTCTGAGGTTTCATGACACCAATTGGATATGAATCTCGGTCAGATATGATGGTTGGGACAACTTTCCAAGAGTTATGGTGTTGATCCTTTAATGACCCGGTAACATGATGTCATGCCTAGCACCCCCCCCCCCCGGCTGGAGGACCTATCATTATAGATTCCTTTCAGCAAGGTTATCCATTCATCCATGAGAAAATTGTAAGACTTATTCTACAAGTCATTCCTGATGGATCCTTCGTGTTTCCAAAGTCTGATCTTCACCTGATGACCATGACAATGCTATCTCGAAGCATGTCTATGGTACTCCGATTTTCAACAAGACCATTTGAAGCCCAATGCTAAATGTTTCTTGCTCAATTACCCAAACACCGTTGTATGGGCAATGTCATGAAAATTCTCTCCCCTACCTAAAGAGTTTTCTACATTATATCCTGACATGGATATCATGCTCTGCTTGTCCTTGGGAAGGATATACCCTTGAAATATGTGTTTAAACATAATTTCCTTTCCATTGTTCTGTTTAATCTGATGATCATATTTTCCTTCCATTGTTGGTTTAACCTTTCTTGTGAACTATATGATCTGAGCAGTAATATTCTCCTGCTTATGTAAACACCTCGTTGTACAATTCTGTCAGTAAGACCCTCTTACTTTTGTTGATGACATTCCGGTAACCACCGATGGACGAGAACTTCGCCTACTGGTCCGCCTCGTTCAACGAGCAGGAAAATGGTTCTCTTCGTCCCTCGCCCTTGGTACCGACATTGTTGCCGACATAACTGACATGCTACTCTCTGACATGCCTTGCTATCGTGATCGTACAAGATGTCAGCCCCCCCTTTCTACTTTTAACCCACATGGTGGGCTCATAACCCATAGGTCCCAGGAACGAAACCTGACTCTCCTGTACAACCTGTTGTCAAAGTTATTCCTCGTGCTTGACTTTGTATGTAATTCACGGGCCACTTGCCTGTTGATCTATTCTGGTATCGGACACAATACTTATTCCCGTTGCTCAGAACCCCTTTCGCACTCTGCTTCACGCAATGAACGATTGCCTATCCGCTTGAAACTTCTTATTGCACCATCTTACTTTGCTCTCGATAGGTGTAATTTGTTCAGCTCGAGAGATACTCATATGTTCATTCTTGGGATACCCCAGATGAATTTTCCTTATAACCTCCTATCATTGTAGAGCAGCCCCTTACCTATTCGTAAGTACGATGGAGTTCCCCGAAGAAAGGATGACGACTTGATCATGGTGACTGGAAGCAGAGAAATGAAGACAACAACGAAAGGGATCAACCTCTTCGAAAGGGCAGCCAAGACTGAGAAGACTCGTTAGGTTTTTCGCTACCAACACCTTCCCCCCCCCCTTACTCCACCGCTTAAATCTCGGGACGAGATTTCTTGTAGTGGAGGAGAATTGTAACGCCCGGGTAATTAAGCTACAGTAATCCCCACTAATGATGCCACGTCACCTCTGTCACTGTAGTTAATCTCGGGTTAAATCAAAACGGTTTCGAAATTCAATTCAAAATTATGATGGCAATAAAAGTTTTTCAAAAAATCAAACTAAAATGTTCGGGGGTTGTCAAAAATTACAAGGTTAATTATGGTGGGGTGCACACATTTTTATAAAGTGCCTGAATATTTTAAAATGAAATAAAACAGAAGAGAAAATAAATTAAGAAAAGAAAAATAAAACAAAGGAGAGGGAACCCCCCCCCTGGCCAAACTGGGCCAAGCCCACCTGGCCCAGCCGGCCAGCCCCTGGCCCGGCCCA
>NC_041384.1:217263997-217268752 GCF_002162155.2 Triticum dicoccoides
TTTCCGGCCGAGTCCGGCCGTGCCTCTGCCACCGTTGGACGCGGCATCCTCTCCACGTTCGAACGCACCCGCCCGCGGCCATTTTGGCCGCCGGACGGCGAATCCCGGCGAGGTCCGGCGCCCCTCCGCCGCGGGAACGCTCCCCGGAGCTCCCCAACGCCGGCCGCCGACGTGGCCGACCTGGGGCCACCCCTGGGTCACTGACCCGTGGGCCCTAGGGGCCCGGCCGGCCTGTTGACCCGGTCAGCCTTGCTGACTGGACCGGCCATGCCACTGACCGCAGCCCCCCCCCCCAGAATGTTAAAAATAAAAATAAATGATAATTAAAATATTAATTAATTAATTAAGTAAATACTTAATTTAGTTAATCCTGATTAATTAACCTAATGGCTAATTAACCTAATTAACTATTGTTAATTAACTAACAGAGTATGACGAACGGGACCCACCTGTCAGGTTGACCAAGTCAACCCTATTGACTGCTGACGTCAGCATGACATCATGCTGACGTCATAAATTCATTTTTCGAATTAAATAATTAATTAATTAAATTCTAGAAATTAATAAAATCTTTAGAAAATCATATCTTTTAATCCGTAACTCGGATTAAAATATTTTCAACATGAAAGTTGCTCAGAGCGACGAGACGATTCCGGATACGCAGCCCGTTCGTCCACCACACACCCCTAACATATCAAACGCACAACTTTCCCCCTCCGGTTCATCTGTCCGAAAACCCGAAACACCGGGAATACTTTCCCGGATGCTTTCCCCCTTCGTCGGTATCACCTACTACCGCGTTAGAACACGTCTAGCTCTGCTTGTTGTCCTGTTATGCACTTGCTTGCTATGTATTTACTGTTTCTCCCCCCTCTTCTCTCCGGTAGACCCCATGACGATGTTGATGCCCCTGTGGTCGACTACATCACCGACGACCCCTCTCTCTTGCCAGAGCAACCAGCCAAGCCCCCCCGTTGATCACCAGATATCGCCTATTCTCCTCTATACTGCTTGCATTAGAGTAGTGTAGCATGTTACTGCTTTCAGTTAATCCTATACTGCTGCATAGCCTGTCCTTGCTACTATTGTTGTTACCTTTACCTGCTATCCTACTGCTTAGTATAGGATGCTAGTGTTCCATCAGTGGCCCTACACTCTTGTCTGTCTGCCATGCTATACTACTGGGCTGTGATCACTTCGGGAGGTGATCACGGGCATATACTATACTTTACACAGTTACATTACCTGTGATACTGTTCGGAGATGGGGGCTGAAGGGGCAGGTGGCTCCATCCCGGTAGAGGTGGGCCTGGGTTCCCAACGGCCCCCAACTGTTACTTTGTGGCGGAGCGGCATGGCAGGTTGAGACCACCTAGGAGACAGGTGGGCCTGGCCCTGTTCGGCATTCGCGGATACTTAACACGCTTAACGAGATCTTGGTATTTGATCTGAGTTGGCTATGAGCCTATACGCACTAACCATCTACGCGGGAGTAGTTATGGGTATCCCGACGTCGTGGTATCAGCCGAAGCACTTCAGACGTCAGCGACGAAGCGGCGCGCGCCGAATTGGACTGGAACGCCACTAGGCTAGGTCTGCTTTCGGCCGCGTACGCAACATGCAGGTGTGCTATGGGCGATGGGCCCAGACCCCTGTGCGCTTAGGTTTAGACCGGCGTGCTGGCCTCTCTGTTGAGCCTAGGTGGGGCTGCGACGTGTTGATCTTCCGCGGCCGGGCATGACCCAGGAAAGTGTGTCCGACCAAATGGGATCAAGCGTGCTGGGTAAGTTGGTGCACCCCTGCAGGGAAGTTAATCTATTCGAATAGCCGTGATCTTCGGTAACAGGACGACTTGGAGTTGTACCTTGACCTTATGACAACTAGAACCGGATACTTAATAAAACACACCCTTCCAAGTTCCACAGACAACCCGGTGATCGCTTTTCTACAGGGCGATGAGGAGAGGATCGCCGGGTAGGTTTATGCTATGCGATGCTGCTTGGAGATGCTACTTGGAGATGATACTTGGAGATGCTACTTGGAGATGCTACTTGAAGATGCTACTTGGAGGAATTCAATCTACTCTCTTCTATATGCTGCAAGACGGAGGCTGCCAGAAGCGTAGTCTTCGACAGGATTAGCTATCCCCCTCTTATTCTGGCATTCTGCAGTTCAGTCCACCGATATGGCCTCCTTACACATATTACCCATGCATATGTAGTGTAGTTCCTTGCTTGCGAGTACTTTGGATGAGTACTCACGGTTGCTTTCTCCCCCCCTTTTCCCCCTTTCCTTTCTTTCTGGTTGTCGCAACCAGATGCTGGAGTCCAGGAGCCAGACGCCACCGTCGACGACGACCCCTACTACACCGGAGGTGCCTACTACTACGTGCAGCCCGCTGACGACGACCAGGAGTAGTTAGGAGGATCCCAGGGAGGAGGTCTGCGCCTCTTTCGATCTGTATCCCAGTTTGTGCTAGCCTTCTTAAGGCAAACTTGTTTAACTTATGTCTGTACTCAGATATTGTTGCTTCCGCTGACTCGTCTATGATCGAGCACTTGTATTCGAGCCCTCGAGGCCCCTGGCTTGTATTATGATGCTTGTATGACGCATTTATGTTTTAGAGTTGTGTTGTGATATCTTCCCGTGAGTCCCTGATCTTGATCGTACACATTTGCGTGCATGATTAGTGTACGATTGAATTGGGGGCGTCACAGGCCACCCATCCCGAGGGGCCACATGGGCTGTAGGGGTGCGCCTTGGCCTACATGGGCCAAGGGCACCAGCCCCAAGAGGCCCATGCGCCTAGGGTTTCAAAGGGGAAGAGTCCTAGGAGGGGAAGGCACCTCCTAGGTGCCTTGGGGGGGAGGGAAACCTCCCTTGGCCGCCGCCCCACACTAGGAGATTGGATCTCCTAGGGCCGGCACCCCCCCTAGGCCCTCCTATATATAGTGGGGGAAGGAGGGCTTTTCACCCATGCCTTTGGTTGCCTCCTTCTCCCTCTCCAACACCTCCTCCTCCTCCATAGTGCTTGGCGAAGCCCTGCCGGAGTACTGCAGCTCCATCATCACCACGCCGTCGTGCTGCTGTTGGTGCCATCTCCCTCAACCTCTCCTCCCCCCTTGCTGGATCAAGAAGGAGGAGACGTGGCTGTTCCGTACGTGTGTTGAACGCGGAGGTGCCGTCCGTTCGGTGCTAGGATCTCCGGTGATTTGGATCACGTCGTGTTCGACTACCTCATCCCCGTTCTTTGAACGCTTCCGCTTGCGATCTACAAGGTACGTAGATGCATCTAATCACTCGTTGCTAGATGAACTCATAGATGGATCTTGGTGAAACCGTAGGAAAATTTTTGTTTTCTGCAACGTTCCCCAACAGAAAATGGTTCTCTTCGTCCCTCGCCCTTGGTACCGAAGTTGTTGCCGACATATCTGACAGTCTCTTCTCTGACGTGCCTTGCTATCATGACCATGCAAGCTGTCAACACCTTTCTACTTTTAACCCACATGGTGGGCCCATAACTCACAGTACCACAGGATCGAAACCTGACTCTCCTATACCCCTGTACCCAAGGTTGTCCCTCACGCATGGCCTCATATGTAATTCATGAGCCACCTTCCAAGAGATCATCAACTTTGGCATCATACGCAATACTTATTCTTGTTGCTCTGAACCCCTTTCACCTTCTGATTAGGCCATCGAACGATTGCTTGCCATCGGAAACTTCTCATGGTACCTTCTTACTTTACTCTCGATAATTTCTTAAGTATCTATTCGAGAGTTACTTTCTACCACATTCCCTGAGTTATCTGCCAGATAGTTGACCTTGAAGGTTCGTTCTTCAGAAGTTACCCCTTATCATTATCGTAAGTACGATGGAGTTCCTAAAGAAAGGACGACAACCTCATCATGATGCATTGATGCATAGGAATGAAGACATCAGCGCTATGGATCGACCACTTCCAGAAGAGCAACCAAGACCGAGAAGAAACGTTAGAATTTCGTAACCTATTCTTCCCCCTTACTCCCCTCTTAAATCTCGGGACGAGATTTCTTGTAGTGGAGGAGATTTGTGACACCCGGATAATCAAGCTACAGTAACCTCTGCTAATGATGCCACGTCACCACTCTTACTGTTGTAAACCTCATGATGATTCAATCCCGTTCGAATCCAAAATTCAAAATCAAGGCAAACAATAAAAGTTTTCAAACATTAAAACTAAAATATTCTATATGTGCCAAATATTGCATAAATAATTATGGTGGAGAATCCACATTTTTATAAAGTATTTAATTGCACTGAAATAAATAAAATAGTAACAAAAACAAATAATTAAATGCCTTTACTAATTAATAAATTATCAAACTAAATTACTCGGGGACTAGACATTTTGTGTCAGTGGACTAAACTGAAATACTAAATTAGATGCTAAGTATATATTTTACAGAAACTAAAATAAAACAGGAAAGAATAAATAAAAAGAAAAGAACAAATAGAAAACAAAAGAAAGAAAAACAAAAAGAAAATCCCCCCCGCTGGGCCTTTTGGCCCAGCTGGCCATCCAGGCGGGCCCCCAGCCGCCCGAATGAGCCGGCCCACCCCGCGCCCCCACTCCCTTATCCACTCCCTTCCCCAAACCCTAACCCACCCCGTCGCCCCCTCCCCACGACGCCACCTCTCCCCCTCCCGATCCAGATTGGATCGGGATCGATTCCCCCGCTGCACGCCCGACGCCGTCGCCCCCCTTCCCGCCTG
>NC_041384.1:217269236-217277854 GCF_002162155.2 Triticum dicoccoides
CTTTGCCTGATGCTGCTCGCACCGACCCCGCCACCGCGTGCTCCGGCTCCTCCGCGCCCCGGCCTACCCCAGCGTTGCCTTGTCGCCTGGCCGCAAGCCCGCCCTCGCCGAAGCCAGCCACCGCCTCGTCCGCGCTCGACGCTCGCCCTCTGTCGCCCCGCGTCTCCTTCCCTTGCTGGAGCGCGCGCCGCCCCATTCGGCTCGCCGTGGCCTCGCTTGTGTCGCTTCCTCGTCATTGTGTCCGCCTGGTCGGTGTCGCGGCCACCGCCCCCTGCGCCGAGTCCGCCCGCACTGGGCGTGCGCCCACTCGGGCGCGTCCTACGCCTCGCCCGCTTGCAGCGCCCGCTATGGCCCCAGGCCTATGACAGCCGGGGCCCAACCCCAGAATGAAAAAAAGATATAAAAAATAAAAATAAAAATAATTAATTAATTAATTAAAGAAATAATTAACTTAATTAACTTTAATTAATCTAAACAAATAATTAAGCTAATTAAACATTAGTTATCTAATTAACCTGGTTAGTTAATTAGCTAATCAATTAGTATGTCAGTGGGGCCCACACCCTAATTAATACTAATTAGGGTAATTAAATTATTTAATTAAAATGTGTCTCTGACTAGTGGGATCCACTGGTCAGGTTGACTAGTCAACCCTGTTGAGTGCTGACGTCAACATGACCTCATGCTGATGTCATAAATCCATTTTCGAATTAAATTAAATAATTAATTAAATTTCAGAAATTAATAAAATCTTTAGAAAATCATATCTTTTAATCCGTAACTCGGATTAAATTATTTTCAACATGAAAGTTGCTCAGAACGACGAGACGAATCCGGATACGCAGCCCGTTCGTCCGCCACACATCCCTAGCATAGCAAACACGCAACTTTCCCCCTCCGGTTCATCTGTCCGAAAACGCGAAACACCGGGAATACTTTCCCGGATGTTTTCCCCCTTCACCAGTACCGCCTCGTACTGCGTTAGGGCACCCTTAGCACCGATACTTGTCATGTCATGCATCACTATGCATCTGTTTGCTTAATATTTATTGTTTCTTCCCCCTCTTCTCTCGCTAGACGCTGAGACCGACGCCGCTGCTACCCAGTACGACTACGATGTTGATGACCCCACTCTCTTGCCAGAGCAACCAGGCAAGCCCCCCCTTGATCAACAGATATCGCCTACTCTCCTCTATACTGCTTGCATTAGAGTAGTGTAGCATGTTACTGCTTTCCGTTAATCCTATTATGATGCATAGCCTGTCATTATTGCTACAACTGTTGATACCTTACCTGCAATCCTAATGCTTAGTATAGGATGCTAGTTTATCATCAGTGGCCCTACATTCTTGTCCGTCTGCCATGCTATACTATCGGGCCGTGATCACTCGGGAGGTGATCACGAGTATATACTATATACTTTATACATGATACATATGATGACTAAAGTCGGGTTGGCTCGAGGAGTACCCACGGTTGATTCACGAATTGGGGGCTGGAAGGACATACTTTCCCGACGGCCCTCTGTGTGGATCTTTGTGGCGAAGCGACGGGGCAGGTTGAGACCACCTAGGAGAGAGGTGGGCCTGGCCCTGGTCGGCGTTCGCGGTTATTTCATAATAACACGCTTAACGAGATCTTGGTATTTGATCTGAGTCTGGCTACTGGACTATACGCACTAACCATCTACACGGGGACAGTTATGGGCACTCGACATTGTGGTATTAGCCGAAGCCTTCGTGACGTCAGCGACTGAGCGGCGCGCGCCGGGTTGGACTGGAACGCCTACTCTTGTATAAGGGAGGCTAGGTCTACTCACCGGCCGCGTACGCAACGTGCAGGTGTGCAATGGGCGATGGGCTCAGACCCCTGCGCCATAGGATTTAGACCGGCGTGCTGACCTCTCTGTTGTGCCTAGGTAGGGCTGCGACGTGTTGATCTTCCGAGGCCGGGCATGACCCAGGAAAGTGTGTCCGGCCAAATGGGATCAAGTGTGTTGGGTTATGTGGTGCACCCCTGCAGGGAAGTTAATCTATTCGAATAGCCGTGATCTTCGGTAACAGGACGACTTGGAGTTGTACCTTGACCTTATGACAACTAGAACCAGATACTTAATAAAACACACCCTTCCAAGTGCCAGATACAACCGGTGATCGCTCTCTCACAGGGCGACGAGGGAAGGATCATCGGTTAGGATTATGCTATGCGATGATACTTGGTAAACTTACCATCTACTCTCTTCTTCTGCTGCAAGATGGAGGTGGCCAGAAGCGTAGTCTTCGATAGGACTAGCTATCCCCCTCTTATTCCGGCATTCTGTAGTTCAGTCCACATATGATACTCTTATTCCATTTGATACCAATGCATACATATGTAGTGTAGCTCCTTGCTTGTGAGTACTTTGGATGAGTACTCACGGTTGCTTTGCTCCCTCTTTTCCCCCTTTCTATACTCGATTGTTGCGACCATGTGTTGGAGCCCAGGAGCCAGATGCCACCGTCGACGACGACTCCTACTACACTGGAGGTGCCTACTACTACGTGCAGCCCACTGCCGACGACCAGGAGTAGTTTAGGAGGATCCCAGGCAGGAGGCATGCGCCTCTTTCGATCTGTATCCCAATTTGTGCTAGCGTTCTTAAGGCAAACTTTTTTAACTTATGTCTGTACTTAGATATTGTTGCTTCCGCTGACTCGTCTATGATCGAGCTCTTGTATTCGAGCCCTCGAGGCCCATGGCTTGTAATATGATGCTTGTATGACTTATTTTATTTGTAGAGTTGTGTCGTGATATCTTTTCGTGAGTCCTTGATCTTGATCGTACACGTTTGCGTGTATGATTAGTGTATGGTCAAATCGGGGGCGTCACAACCTTTTAGAGAGTGGTGTCTCCTAAATTGGTTAGGTGTCACTTGGGAGCCTCCGTCAAGATTGTGGAGTTGAACCAAGGAGTTCGTACGGGCAATGAGATCGCCTACTTCGTGAAGATCTATCCTAATGAGGCAAGTCCCTCGTGGGTCATGGCCATGGTGGGATAGACAAGGTTGCTTCTTCGTGGACCCTTCGTGGGTGGAGCCCTCTGTGGACTCGCGCAACCGTTACCATACGTGGGTTAAAGTCTCCATCAACGTGGATGTGATAGTACCACCTATCTGAACCACGCCAAAAATCTCCATGTCTCCAATTGCATTTGCACACTCCAATCCCATCCCTTTACTTTCTTTCAAATTGCATGCTTTCTTTCCGCTGCTTATATATTCTTGCCATGCTTGCTTGAATGTATTGTGAATGTTTAAAGTTGTGCTAAAACTCCACCTTAACTTGAAGAAACTAAAAATTGCTACGTTTCTTTGTTAAGAGTCTATTCACCTCCCCTTTAGACACCTCTTCTCGATCCTTTCAAGGTCTTTAATTTTGAATTTGGTTCATGATTTTGACCGAGTCAATAATTTCTCGAATCAACCGGCAACAATTAACCTATAAAAACACATGAGTTCCACATACCTTCTCATCATCAGAAAAAGAATCGTCGGCACGCAACACTTCAGTATTAATTAAGTACATGCGGTCATCGGCACACATATATATGAATTGATTGGTAGCACAAGTCTAGAAAGGGCCTACTAAAACACCGTGTTTTATTATAGAATAAAAAAACATACACCATCATCTCCCTCACACTCCAAACTAAATAATTTGAAATCTCGACAGCACAAACAGCGCAACAAAGAGGCCAATATGAATAACTTTTCTCTACTACCTAAACAACACGTATGGTTTCCTCTCCCGTCTTACGTCGTCTAACCCCTTCGTTCGTCCCTCCCTCCATCGATTTTTCTCCCTTCCTGGTTTTTTGTATTTAAAATTGGTTTTCATCTGGACGGAAAAACCTAGGATCAATCTTTGGTAACACCAATCAATTCTCGTAATGTATGGTAATCAATCTCTTCTTCACAGTCAATTCACATTATAAAATCTCTTTCTTTCTTGCCTTACATAACAGGATCAATCTTGGTTTATTTCCTGCCTTTTTGGTCTATATTTTTTTCGCCCATAACATCTCTTCCTTTCTTTCCTGATTTCCTCTCATTTATCTCAAACTTTTTTATGCAAAAAACTTGCAGGTCATCTGAACATCTTTCTTGAAGGATCATGTCGATCTGAATGGTGTTGCGGCAGTCATATGCCGCGGTGGCACTGGAACTCAGTTTTCTCTCTCTCAAGCGCAAGAGTGACACCTCATATGTATGATGATTTATTCAACATCCAGTTTTGTAGTGTTAACATTGATTTTTTTAGTTTCAGTTTGATGCATTTCAGTTGCGTAAAGGCATAAAATCCTGTCGTTTTTGAATATGTTGCAGATGAAATACTAGCTTTAAATATATACGAAATTGTACATTATATTCACTAGCCCTCGTGATGTCAAGCTCAAGGCTATCTATAAGCACTGGAACCTCCTGCATGAAAAGTCATTAAATGAGGATGTGTTTATTCGTGGGAACGAACCTACTGAATACTGATGCCCTCCTCTTAGCCGGAAGTATGTTGAAAGCAGGTAAAGTGGCCTGGTATTGTTTCCTCTCTTTCTTATCTTGTTGCAAATACTTCTAGAGTCATTGATGGCTTGTCCACCTAGATGATTTTACACTCCCTTGCGAGGAGAATTTAGCTTAGATTTATGAATGTTCCTGCAAGTTTGAGACTTTAATTAATCCTACTAAGGAAGACAACATGAAAGTGTTAATGGCTCGCTTGTTCTTTGTAGAGGAACTCGGTTCTGATGATCGGTACCATTTGTAGGTAAATAACTTGCAACTATTACAAGACATCCGTTCTCCACTACTTTTTTTTTATCATAGACATCTCTCTACTCACCTCAGTAGGAGGCAATATTCTTAATAGCAAAATGAATATATAACACCTATACTCGAAGCATGGGTGCATACATGTATGGTTCATGGCAGTGTGCTTAATACATTTTATAGTATATATGCACAGGAACAAATATGCTTGAATGATGCATGTTCCTGGGCTAGCAGGAGAAGGAGAAGAGTACCATCTTGCATGTTTTCTTAATCAAAATATTATTTTAGGTATACCTCATTATCCAGTTTAGGTTGTAAGATGGTCTTGACCCTCATCTTTTGTTGGGTTATACTAAGTTCACAGACAAAATCTGCTAATTTTAATTTTCGTTCATCATGTTTATGATTGCTATGTCCTTCTATATTGTCTTTGTAACTCGCAATGATTTGAATAATATTGTCTTTGTAAGGTGTTAGGGTAGGAGAGGGAATCATTAACAATGTGAGAGATTGACCTTCATGATCTTTGTACGGTGTGCGAGTTGAGAAGGATGTGCATGGTGGAAAAGATAAGAAAAGAATAAAACGAGTTAAAACAAAAGTCTAGCTTAAAACCACATATGTTAATGCACAATCAAAAAATAAATCTATTCATCAATTTCTCTATTATTGATGTAACCATCATCGTATGTATGCCTCGTTGCAATGCACATGCATTGTTCTAGTTAAAGAAAATGTTTGCACTTCTCGTGAAAATGAATGACATTTTCCGATGGAAACGCTAAGAGCATCTCCAGCCGTTGGCCCCCCCCAGGGCGCATAAAAATCGCCCCCTGGGGGCGAGCCGGCGATACAATCGGCGCTGGGGGCGATTTTGCGCCCAGTCGTCGCCCCCAGGCATCGAAATTGGCCCACTTTGCAGCCCCATTTTGACGAATAAAGGGCCCATATAGGCGAGAATATGCCCATATTCGGCGTATTTGCCGTGTCTCGGCGTTCAATTATCAACACAATTATTTTTTATCACATATTTCATCACAGAAAAATCAAATATTTCAACAAAATAGTACAGCAACAAATAGTTCAATACAAATTATATAGTTCAACAAATAAAAACTCGTATTTCATCACACGACGTCCCCTTTGAGCCTCCATAGATGCTCAATCAGATCTTTCTGCAGTTGATGATGCACCTGTGGGTCTCGGATCTCCTGACGCATACTGAGATAGGCAGTCCAAGTTGCCGGTAGCTGGTGATCAACTTCGGCTAGAGGACCCTGCCTGTAGTATGGTTCAGTGTCAAACACTGGGTCTTCTTACTCGCTCTCGATGATCATGTTGTGCAAGATGACACAACAAGTCATAATCTCCCGCATTTGATCTTTCGACCACGTCTGGAACACTGGATCTATGGACTCGGCCATGCGCCCATAGTCGTCGAGTGAATCACCGGGAGCTCCATATGCAAGCATCCTCATCGCTGTCGTGCACTTCTGGAAGGAGATGAATCCAAGAGCGTCGGTGCAATCCATCTTGCACTTGAAGTAGTTGTCGAACTTCCGCATGGAATTCACAATCCCGAGGAAGAGCTTTCGGCTCATCAGATAACGGCGCCGAAATGTTTTCTCGTCGTGAAGTGGAGCATCGGTGAAGTAGTCAGAGTAGAGCATGCAGTAGCCTTCGAGACGATGTCGGTTCTTTGCTTTCACTCGCCCAGGCGCCGAGCCACCTCGCCGCGGCTTTTCATTGCTCGCCAGCAGCTGGGCGAGGGCGGCGAGCACCATGAGATGCTCTTCTTTATGGACGTCGGCCTCGGCTTCCTCCTCCAGCAGCGCGGCGAGCGCTTCCTCGTCATCCGAGTCCATCGCCGAGGCAGGCAAATCGCCGAACACCTTGCGCCCGGTGGGTGTGTACCCGCTGCTAAACTGCTCCTCCACGACCGGAAACGGCGGTCGAAAACGCCCAGCTGCTGTTAGAGGGGTGCCGCGGCGAAACGCTGCTATTTTTTCGGCAGGGAATGGCTATCTAGCGGTGAAGGGCGGCAGGCGGCGCCGAGATATAGCTAGTGGTGGCCGAGGGCGCGGAGGGTGAGAGGCGAGTCGGGGAAGAAAACCTTGACTTTTTCCCTAACGGTGTGGGCCAACCACATTTTTTTCCTTGTGCCGGAGCCCCCAACTACTTCCCAGTACGCCGGGTTCGGCCTGTGACCGCCGGACGGAAAAAAAGGATTGAACCGACGATTTTCGGCGTTCTGGGGGCGTGACTGGGGCGTTTTTTTGCGCCAGTGCCGAAAAAGTGGACCGGAGGGGCATGTTGGAGGCGCGGCTGCAAAGCATCTCTTCCCTTGTGGGCTTGCCCCAAATAACCTCCTTTTCGCCGCGCCGCCCGGCTCACCCGTTCCGAATCCAGCAGAAGCGCAGAACCCCAGCGCGGCCGAGAGCCGGGCAGTCCTCCGCTGCGCCACTTCGAAGGCTTCCATCTCCGTCTGCGTCCGGGGTGGGGTGCGCAGGAGTAGATAGATTGATCGAGGCTCATCTCCTCTCTCGGTACGGAAATTCCCGACCTACCTCGCTTTCTTCGAATATTTTTCCGAAACCTGCTTCGTCCCCTCTCCGAATCTTCGCCCGATACTCCAACGCATCGTGTTAGTTTTGCGTTCGATTTGACTGGTCCAGAATGGCAGATTGTTTTCCCAGAATTATTTGGGGTTTAGGTTTATCTGAACCCTAACGCAGTCCCACCCCTGCTCGGGCTGATTTCACCCTTGTGTACACCGTTCTGGTCTTCGATTTCTGTGTGCAGTCGAATCCAGATCCGGAAGTTTCCGCGATCTCTCACCCGTCTAGTCTGTCGTTCCACTGGATGTTCACCCTAGTCGCGGATTTCCTGGTATGAACATTGTTCCTGTTCTTTCTTCAGCACGACCAAGGCCCATCTCCTGTAGGACAGTGACCAATGCGCGCAAGAAGCCATTGAAATGTAAAATGGACAACCGTGTAATTGATCCAGTTTGAAACAAGTCCTTTTGTCGATTACGGACGGATTATGATAGCATACAGTTGTGAATACTGCTGCTGCAGTGAATTTTAGTAGCCATCATGGTGCTGTCATGTGGTGTAGCTACCGATTTAGTTAGTTAGCAAAGTATTGTTGTTTCTCATTCATTGCATCAATGCATACGGCCGATGCTTGGTTCATGTGCTTGCTTGGTATGATGATAGTGACAAGGAGATGCGTGGACAGTTCTTTTGTTCTCTTCTTATTGGTTGATATTGTTAAATTGAGTTGATAATTCTGAAGTTAACATTTTGCAGACATGGACATGGATGCGTCATTTCGTTCAGCAATCGTCAATGGAGAGACTCTCAAGATGTTTGTTGGGCAAAGAGTGCGTACAGTACTTAAGGTCCAACACACTCAAGGTGGAGTTCTTGTTGCGCAGTCGACTGATGGACATCAGTTGACCATCAGAGGTGCCTCGGAAGGCCGTGAATCACATTATCTAGAGGTTATTGGGATTGCTGACAACGACCAGTCCATCAGTGCTGAAAGTTGCAAAGATTTTGATGACAACTTTGGTGAGATTTGATGCACCTATATTGGTTTTATTTGCCTCTTCAAGGTTGTATTATACTTGCTGCTGCGGGGTTCAACATTGCAGTTTGTTATGTTTTACATAATTCCATAGACATCAGAGGAGCTTTGCCTTTAAAAAAAAATTCCATTACAACCTTCAATCATTTACGAGCAGCTGAACTTTTTCTTTTCTTTTAAATTTTTTGCAGTGGTCAATGCTATGAGATCCCCCCCC
>NC_041384.1:217278157-217313438 GCF_002162155.2 Triticum dicoccoides
TTGTTAGCTTGTTCTTTGGCTTTGCCATTCTTGATTATATAAGCAAATATTTGCATTTCTCATCCATACTCACGTTATTGTAGAACATCAGCAGAACACACGTGATTGCTTGTGTTGGGATGCAAAATTCTAGAATTTAGAAATTGTATTCCTCTGTTCTCTTAAGACTATTGTTCGATACTTAAGAATCTAAAGCCAGAACTGACTTGGGTGGTTATGCAAAATGACTCACATCTTTAGTTTAAATAGTGTTAAAAAGTTTATTCAAGTACTCCCTCCGTTCACAAACATAAGATGTTTTAGCTTTTTTCTGAATCAGATGTATATAGACATGTTTTAGTGTGTGCTTGTTCACTCAGTTCAGTCCGTATGTAGTCCATATTGAAATACCCAAAACATCTTATATTTGTGAACGGAGGGAGTAAATGCTTCAGTCCTTTATATGCTTGTAAAATTTTCATGGAAAACGAATAATTTTCATGCCATGTATTAGTGCTCCAAAAATTGAATTCTTGGGAGCTCTTCGTCAATGTGCAAAGGTGATTTTTTGTCCACGAAAATTTACACGGGCTCGAACATTTACTACTTGTGCATCTTTTCTGGATTTTTTTGTCATTTTAAATCATTTTTCCAGTATAAGTGTTCATTATCTTACAATAGATCTCAGGTTAACATATTATTTATATTTTGGTAGGAAAAATTAGGTCCTATAGCTCATAAGCTGCCGTGCATAGCCCAACATTTCAGCATTCTTACCGCAGCTAATTGCAAATAAGTCTTCATTTTGGGGAAGCTTTCTGGTGGCTTTGAGTTTTATGTATATCTTTGTTATGTTCTTGCAGGCAAAACAGGAGTAATTATAATTTTTTTACATTGTAGCAGCTTTCCTTTTGGCCAACACTGTTGCTCCCGCTTTCAAAAAAAAAAACACTGTTGCTCCCCCTTGTAACAACATTAAACCCTGTTATCATGTTTATATTGCAGATGCTGATGCGTTCAATGGGCTGTGCAAGCTTGTGGTGAACGGCAAGGTGAAGGAAGTTTTCCTGTAGAGGAAGTCATTTGCGAGATCAAGCTCACTATGAAGACAGTTTGTGTTGTGTGTGTGTGTCTCGCTTATTACTGCCTTCACTTGTAGTAATCACTACTAGTAAGCAATGCATAGCAAACCTTAGGTTTATATTATCGTTGCTTGGATTTAAATCCTGGAACTGGAAGGCTGCATTTTGCGTGAGCTCTCTCCCCATTCACCTTGACGAGGAGCTGAGCTGATATTTGTGTCGGGCATTGCGAAGTACTCCAAAGTCCAAACTGATGCCAAATTGAATGTCCAGACATGGAGAGTGAGCCCCTTCCTGGTTTGATTGCTTGCACACTCAGCATGTTGAGCGAGTAGCTTCTGACCGATTTTGCTTGCCGTCCAACCTAGTGGTTCATCCATCGATGTTACTGCAGATTCGCATTGGCATGTTTGGGTTTATTTCGGACCCATCTTTGTGTGTGTGCGCGCGTGCGTGCACGAATGAAGTGCCTTAAATTAATTAAGGAACGGGATGCTTACAATCATCTAATCTAAAATAAGCTAAAAAAATTAACAGGTGGTGCATCGAGCACTGAAACGAGACTGCGCATCTCATTTTCTCATCATCACTGGATCACAGATGATCCTTTTATTTCAAAACTTGCAAATACGTTTTTGTAGAGAGCGGCTTCTCATGTAGTATCAGATTCCAAAAGAAAAAAATGGCTCTACTTGCGCAAAATTCTAAAATGCTTTTTTTTCGAGGGTACTCAATTGCGTATTTTTATAGAAGGAGAACAAGATTTACAAGATTCCGCATGACGATGCGAACATCGTCGTGGGGGCACCCACTCCACTCAATCTATCTAGTTCAATGTCTCACAAAACGTTGCAATCCTCCTACACCGTTAGCCATTAAGTTCCATTCTCTAATCTCCTCTAAGATCACACCAGCTAGGTCTTTCGCCGTCATTTGCTGCTCTCTTCTGTTAAAAACTCTGGCATTTCGCTGCTTCCACAACACCCACGCTGTGCATATGACCAAGCTGTCAAAACCTCTTTTCTCCTTTCCATGGAAGCTTCTGCGCTTCTGTAACCACCATTCCACTATAGTGTCCTCCGTCGATGGTCTCGTGGTTGGTAACTGAAGCTTATCCATGCAGGTGAACCAAACTTCTTGGACATACACACAGCAAGTAAGAATGTGCTTCACATTGTCTTCATCTTGCAGGCAGGTGAAACAAGGCGATGGAAGATCTTGCAAACCATGTCGAGCTCTCCGGTCCGAAGTCCATATCCTATATTGCGAGGCCAGCCATGCGAAAATCTTGAGTTTTAGCGGTGCATAGCTTCTCCAGATGCAAGTGGCCGCCGGAGCTCTTGTCAGGCCTTGGCAGAGCCTATCGTAGGTGGCCTTTGCCGAGTAAGTGCCCTCCTCTCCAGCACAAGGCTAAATGTGTTGGGGAACGTTGCAGAAAATTAAAAATTTTCCTACGGTTTCACCAAGATCCATCTATGAGTTCATCTAAGCAACGAGTCAAGGGAGAGAGTTTGCATCTACATACCACTTGTAGATCGCGTGCGGAAGCTTGCAAGGTGATGATGTAGTCGTACTCGACGTGATTCGAATCACCGATGACCAAGTGCTGAACGGACAACACCTCCGCGTTCAACACACGTACGGGACGGGAGACGTCTCCTCCTTCTTGATCCAGCAAGGGGAAGGAGAGGTTGAGGAAGACAGCTCCACCGGCAGCACGACGGCGTGGTGATGGTGGAGAGGCAGTACTCCGACAGGGCTTCGCCAAGCACACAACGGAGGAGGAGAGGTGTTGGGGAGGGGAGGGCTGCGCCTTGGAGGGTGGTCCGGCTGCCCTCCCCTCACCCCTCTATTTATAGGGGGAAGGGAGAAGGGGGCCGGCCCCCTAGAACCCATCTAGGGGGGGTGCGGCGGCCTAGGGGAGAGGGGAGAGGGTGGCTTGCCCCCCAAGCCAAGGGGGGCGCCCCCTCTAGGGTTCCCCCTCAACCCTAGGCGCATGGGCCCAAGGGAGGGGGGTGCGGCCAGCCCACCAGGGGCTGGCTCCCTGCCCCACGCAGCCCATGTGGCCCCCCGGGAGGGGTGGCCCCTCCCGGTGGACCCCCGGAACCCTTCCGGTGGCCCCGGTACAATACCGGTATGACCCCGAAACTTCCCGGTGTCCGTTTGACAACTTCCCATATATAAATCTTTACCTCCGGACCCTTCCAGATCTCCTCGTGACGTCCAGGATCCCATCCGGGACTCCGAACAACATTCGGTAGTCACATACTAGTCTTCCTAATAACCCTAGCGTCACCGAACCTTAAGTGTGTAGACCCTACGGGTTCGGGAGACATGCAGACATGACCGAGACGCTCTCAGTCAATAACCAACAGCGGGATCTGGATACCCATGATGGCTCCCACATGCTCCTCGATGTTGTCATCGGATGAACCACGATGTCGAGGATTCGATCAAACCCTGTATGCAATTCCCTTTGTCAATCGGTACGTTACTTGCCCGAGACTCGATCGTCGGTATCCCAATACCTTGTTCAGTCTCGTTACCGGCAAGTCACTTTACTCGTACTGTAATGCATGATCCCGTGTCCAACACCTTGGTCACATTGAGCTCATTATGATGATGCATTACCGAGTGGGCCCAGAGATACCTCTCCGTCATACGGAGTGACAAATCCCAGTCTCGATCCGTGTCAACCCAACAGATACTTTCGGAGATACCTGTAATGCACCTTTATAGTCACCCAGTTACGTTGTGACGTTTGATACACCCAAGGCACTCTTACGGTATCCGGGAGTTACACGATCTCATGGTCGAAGGAAGAGATACTTGACACTGGCAAAGCTCTAGCAAAAATGAACTACACGATCTTTTATGCTATGCTTAGGATTGGGTCTTGTCCATCACATCATTCTCCTAATGATGTGATCCCGTTATCAACGACATCCAATGTCCATAGTCAGGAAAACATGACTATCTGTTGATCACAACGAGCTAGTCAACTAGAGGCTCACCAGGGACATATTGTGGTCTAAGTATTCACACGTGTATTACGATTTCCGGATAATACAGTTATAACATGAATAAAAGACATTTATCATGAACATTGAAATATAATAATACTTTTATTATTGCCTCTAGGGCATATTTCCAACAGTCTCCCACTTGCACTAGAGTCACCAATCTAGTTACATTGTGATGAATCGAACACCCATAGAGTTCTGGTGTTGATCATGTTTTGCACGTGAGAGAGGTTTAGTCAGCGGATCTGCGACATTCAGATCCGTGTGCACTTTGCAAATCTCTATGTCTCCATCTTGAACATTTTCACGGATGGAGTTGAAACGACGCTTGATGTGCCTGGTCTTCTTGTGAAACCTGGGCTCCTTGGCGAGGGCAATAGCTCCAGTGTTGTCACAGAAGAGTTTGATCGGCCCCGACGCATTGGGTATGACTCCTAGGTCGGTGATGAACTCCTTCACCCAGATCGCTTCATGTGCTGCCTCCGAGGCCGCCATGTACTCCGCTTCACACGTAGATCCCGCCACGACGCTCTGCTTGCAGCTGCACCAGCTTACTGCTCCACCATTCAACATATACACGTATCCGGTTTGTGACTTAGAGTCATCCAGATCTGAGTCGAAGCTAGCGTCGACGTAACCCTTTACGACGAGCTCTTCGTCTCCTCCATAAACGAGAAACATGTCCTTCGTCCTTTTCAGGTACTTCAGGATATTCTTGACCGTTGTCCAGTGTTCCTTGCCGGGATTACTTTGGTATCTTGCTACCAAACTTACGGCAAGGCTTACATCGGGTCTGGTACACAGCATGGCATACATAATAGATCCTATGGCTGAAGCATAGGGGATGACACTCATCTCTTCTTTATCTTTTGCCGTGGTCGGTGACTGAGCCGAGCTCAATCTCACACCTTGTAACATAGGCAAGAACCCCTTCTTGGACTGATCCATTTTGAACCTCTTCAAAATCTTATCAAGGTATGTGCTTTGTGAAAGACCTATGAGGCGTCTCGATCTATCTCTATAGATCTTGATGCCTAATATATAAGCAGCTTCTCCAAGGTCCTTCATTGAAAAACACTTATTCAAGTAGGCCTTAATGCTGTCCAGAAATTCTATATTATTTCCCATCAAGAGTATGTCATCTACATATAATATGAGAAATGCTACAGAGCTCCCACTCACTTTCTTGTAAACGCAGGCTTCTCCATAAGTCTGCATAAACCCAAACGCTTTGATCATCTCATCAAAGCGAATGTTCCAACTCCGAGATGCTTGCACCAGTCCATAAATGGATCGCTGGAGCTTGCATACTTTGTTAGCGTTCCGAGGATCGACAAAACCTTCCGGCTGCATCATATACAGTTCTTCCTTAAGATGCCCGTTAAGGAATGCCGTTTTGACGTCCATTTGCCATATCTCATAATCATAGTATGCGGCAATTGCTAACATGATTCGGACGAACTTTAGCTTTGCTACGGGAGAGAATGTCTCGTCGTAGTCAATCCCTTGAACTTGTCGATAACCCTTAGCGACAAGTCGAGCTTTATAGATGGTGACATTACCATCCGCGTCTGTCTTCTTCTTAAAGATCCATTTGTTTTCTATCGCTCGCCGATCATCGGGCAAGTCTGTCAAAGTCCATACTTTGTTTTCATACATGGATTCTATCTCGGATTTCATGGCTTCAAGCCATTTGTTGGAATCCGGGCCCGCCATCGCTTCTTCATAGTTCGAAGGTTCATTGTTGTCTAACAACATGATTTCCAGGACAGGGTTGCCGTACCACTCTGGTGCGGAACGTGTCCTAGTGGACCTACGAAGTTCAGCAGTAACTTGATCCGAAGTACCTTGATCATCATCATTGTTTTCCTCTTCAGTTGGTGTGGGCATCACAGGAACGGTTTCCTGCGCTGCGCCACTTTCCCGCTCAAGAGGTAGTACTTCATCGAGTTCTACTTTCCTCCCACTTACTTCTTTCGAGAGAAACTCTTTTTCCAGAAAGCATCCGTTCTTGGCAACAAAGATCTTGCCTTCGGATCTTAAGTAGAAGGTATACCCGACAGTTTCCTTAGGGTATCCTATGAATATGCATTTTTCCAACTTGGGTTCGAGCTTTTCAGGTTGAAGTTTCTTGACATAAGCATCGCATCCCCAAACTTTTAGAAACGACAGCTTAGGTTTCTTCCCAAACCATAATTCATACGGTGTCGTCTCAACGGATTTAGACGGTGCCCTATTTAAAGTGAATGTAGCTGTCTCTAGAGCGTATCCCCAAAATGATAGCGGTAAATCGGTAAGAGACATCATAGACCGCACCATATCCAATAGGGTGCGATTACGACGTTCGGACACACCGTTTCGCTGAGGTCTTCCAGGCGGCGTGAGCTGTGAAACGATTCCACATTTCCTTAAGTGTGTACCAAATTCGTGACTTAAGTATTCTCCTCCACGATCTGATCGTAAGAATTTTATCTTTCGGTCACGTTGATTCTCTACCTCATTCTGAAATTCCTTGAACTTTTCAAAGGTCTCAGACTTGTGTTTCATTAAGTAGACATACCCATATCTACTCAAGTCATCTGTGAGAGTGAGAACATAACGATATCCTCCGCGAGCCTCAACGCTCATTGGACCGCACACATCGGTATGTATGATTTCCAACAAGTTGGTTGCTCGCTCCATTGTTCCGGAGAACGGAGTCTTGGTCATTTTGCCCAAAAGGCATGGTTCGCACGTGTCAAACGATTCATAATCAAGAGACTCTAAAAGTCCATCGGCATGGAGCTTCTTCATGCACTTGACACCAATGTGACCAAGGCGGCAGTGCCACAAGTATGTGGGGCTATCGTTATCAACTTTAAATCTTTTGGCATCTACACTATGAACATGTGTAATATTACGCTCGAGATTCATTAAGAATAAACCATTGACCATCGGAGCATGACCATAAAACATATCTCTCATATAAATCGAACAACCATTATTCTCAGACTTAAATGAGTAGCCATCTCGTATTAAACGAGATCCAGATACAATGTTCATGCTCAAACTTGGCACTAAATAACAATTATTAAGGTTCAAAACTAATCCCGTAGGTAAATGTAGAGGCAGCGTGCCGACGGCGATCACATCGACTCTGGAACCATTCCCGACGCGCATCGTCACCTCGTCCTTCGCCAGTCTCCGTTTATTCCGCAGCTCCTGCTGTGAGTTACAAATATGAGCAACGGCACCGGTATCAAATACCCAGGAGTTACTACGAGTACTGGTAAGGTACACATCAATCACATGTATATCAAATATACCTTTGGTGTTGCCGGCCTTCTTATCCGCTAAGTATTTGGGGCAGTTCCGCTTCCAGTGACCCTTCCCCTTGCAATAAAAGCACTCAGTCTCAGGCTTGGGTCCATTCTTTGACTTCTTCCCGGTAACTGGCTTACCAGGTGCGCAACATCTTTGCCGTCCTTCTTGAAGTTCTTCTTACCCTTGCCCTTCTTGAACTTAGTGGTCTTATTGACCATCAACACTTGATGTTCTTTCTTGATTTCAGCCTCTGCTGACTTCAGCATCGAGAACACTTCAGGAATGGTCTTTTCCATCCCCTGCATGTTGTAGTTCATCACAAAGCTCTTGTAGCTTGGTGGGAGCGACTGGAGGATTCTGTCAATGACCGCCTCATCTGGGAGGTTAATGTTCAGCTGGGTCATACGGTTGTGCAACCCAGACATCTTCAGGATGTGCTCACTGACAGAACTGTTTTCCTCCATCTTACAACTGTAGAACTTGTCGGAGACATCATATCTCTCGACCCGGGCATGAGCTTGAAAAACTAGTTTCAGCTCTTCGAACATCTCATATGCTCTGTGGTGCTCAAAACGCTTTTGGAGCCCCGGTTCTAAGCTGTAAAGCATGCCGCACTGAACGAGGGAGTAATCATCAGCACGAGACTGCCAAGCATTCATAATGTCTTGGTTCTCTGGGACGGGAGCGTCACCTAGCGGTCCTTCTAGGACATATTGTTTCCTGGAAGCTATGAGGATGATCCTCAGGTTCCGGACCCAGTCCGTATAGTTGCTGCCATCATCTTTCAACTTGGTTTTCTCTAGGAACGCGTTGAAGTTCATGTTGACATTAGCGTTGGCCATTGATCTACAAGACATATTTGCAAAGGTTTTAGACTAAGTTCATGATAATAAAGTTCTAATCAAATTATGAACTCCCACTTAGATTAGACATCCCTCTAGTCATCTAAGTGTTACACGATCCAAGTCGACTAGCCCGTGTCCGATCATCACGTGAGACGGACTAGTCATCGTAGGTGAACATTCTCATGTTGATCGTATCTTCCATACGATTCGTGTTCGACCTTTCGGTCTCCGTGTTCCGAGGCCATGTCTGCACATGCTAGGCTCGTCAAGTTAACCCTAAGTGTTTTCGCTGTGTAAAACTGTCTTATACCCGTTGTATGTGAACGTAAGAATCCATCACACCCGATCATCACGTGGTGCTTAGAAGCGACGAACTGTAGCAACGGTGCACAGTTAGGGGAGAACACTTCTTGAAATTTTATAAGGGATCATCTTATTTACTACCGTCGTCCTAAGTAAACAAGATGCATAATACATAATAAACATCACATGCAATTATATAGTTGTGACATGATATGGCCAATATCATATAGCTCCATTGATCTTCATCTTCGGGGCTCCATGATCATCTTGTCACCGGCTTGACACCATGATCTCCATCATCATGATCTCCATCATCGTGTCTTCATGAAGTTGTCACGCCAACGACTACTTCTACTTCTATGACTAACGTTTAGCAATAAAGTAAAGTAGTTTACATGGCGTTATTCAATGACACGCAGGTCATACAAAAAAAATAAAGACAACTCCTATGGCTCCTGCCGGTTGTCATACTCATCGACATGCAAGTCGTGAATCCTATTACAAAGAACATGATCTCATACATCATAATTCATCATTCATCACAACTTCTGGCCATATCACATCACATGATCAATCGCTGCAAAAACAAGTTAGACGTCCTCTAATTGTTGTTGCATCTTTTACGTGGCTGCAATTGGGTTCTAGCAAGAACGTTTTCTTACCTACGAATCACCACAACGTGATTTTGTCAACTTCTATTTACCCTTCATAAGGGCCCTGTTCATCGATTCCGCTCCAACTAAAGTGGGAGAGACAGACACCCGCCAGCCACCTTATGCAACTAGTGCATGTCAGTCGGTGGAACCGGTCTCACGTAAGCGTACGTGTAAGGTTGGTCCGGGCCGCTTCATCCCACAATACCGTTTGAGCAAGAAAAGACTAGTAGAGGCAAGTAAGATGACAAAATCCACGCCCACAACAAATTGTGTTCTACTCGTGCAAAGAGAACTACGCATAGACCTAGCTCATGATGCCACTGTTGGGGAACGTTGCAGAAAATTAAAAATTTTCCTACGGTTTCACCAAGATCCATCTATGAGTTCATCTAAGCAACGAGTCAAGGGAGAGAGTTTGCATCTACATACCACTTGTAGATCGCGTGCGGAAGCTTGCAAGGTGATGATGTAGTCGTACTCGACGTGATTCGAATCACCGATGACCAAGTGCTGAACGGACAGCACCTCCGCGTTCAACACACGTACGGGACGGGAGACGTCTCCTCCTTCTTGATCCAGCAAGGGGAAGGAGAGGTTGAGGAAGACAGCTCCACCGGCAACACGACGGCGTGGTGATGGTGGAGAGGCAGTACTCCGACAGGGCTTCGCCAAGCACACAACGGAGGAGGAGAGGTGTTGGGGAGGGGAGGGCTGCGCCTTGGAGGGTGGTCCGGCTGCCCTCCCCTCACCCCTCTATTTATAGGGGGAAGGGAGAAGGGGGCCGGCCCCCTAGAATCCATCTAGGGGGGGTGCGGCGGCCTAGGGGAGAGGGGAGAGGGTGGCTTGCCCCCCAAGCCAAGGGGGGCGCCCCCTCTAGGGTTCCCCCTCAACCCTAGGCGCATGGGCCCAAGGGAGGGGGGTGCGGCCAGCCCACCAGGGGCTGGCTCCCTGCCCCACGCAGCCCATGTGGCCCCCCGGGAGGGGTGGCCCCTCCCGGTGGACCCCCGGAACCCTTCCGGTGGCCCCGGTACAATACCGGTATGACCCCGAAACTTCCCGGTGTCCGTTTGACAACTTCCCATATATAAATCTTTACCTCCGGACCCTTCCGGATCTCCTCGTGACGTCCAGGATCCCATCCGGGACTCCGAACAACATTCGGTAGTCACATACTAGTCTTCCTAATAACCCTAGCGTCACCGAACCTTAAGTGTGTAGACCCTACGGGTTCGGGAGACATGCAGACATGACCGAGACGCTCTCAGTCAATAACCAACAGCGGGATCTGGATACACATGATGGCTCCCACATGCTCCTCGATGTTGTCATCGGATGAACCACGATGTCGAGGATTCGATCAAACCCTGTATGCAATTCCCTTTGTCAATCGGTACGTTACTTGCCCGAGACTCGATCGTCGGTATCCCAATACCTTGTTCAGTCTCGTTACCGGCAAGTCACTTTACTCGTACCGTAATGCATGATCCCGTGTCCAACACCTTGGTCACATTGAGCTCATTATGATGATGCATTACCGAGTGGGCCCAGAGATACCTCTCCGTCATACGGAGTGACAAATCCCAGTCTCGATCCGTGTCAACCCAACAGATACTTTCGGAGATACCTGTAATGCACCTTTATAGTCACCCAGTTACGTTGTGACGTTTGATACACCCAAGGCACTCTTACGGTATCCGGGAGTTACACGATCTCATGGTCGAAGGAAGAGATACTTGACACTGGCAAAGCTCTAGCAAAAACGAACTACACGATCTTTTATGTTATGCTTAGGATTGGGTCTTGTCCATCACATCATTCTCCTAATGATGTGATCCCGTTATCAATGACATCCAATGTCCATAGTCAGGAAAACATGACTATCTGTTGATCACAACGAGCTAGTCAACTAGAGGCTCACCAGGGACATATTGTGGTCTAAGTATTCACACGTGTATTACGATTTCCGGATAATACAGTTATAGCATGAATAAAAGACATTTATCATGAACATTGAAATATAATAATACTTTTATTATTGCCTCTAGGGCATATTTCCAACAAAATGAACTTGTCTTCCTCCAAGGGATCTCTCTGTAATGTGGCCACTGCATGTCTGAGGTGCATTAGTTGCAGTTGTGCCATGAATGACATGTCACCTTGTATGTCTTGCTCCCATATGTTATGAGCCAACGCTTGTTGCACTGTTCGCGAGTTGATCACTCGTGTTTCCACCATGGTTTGAATGTTTGGGGCAATGTCCTGAGTTTTAAAGCCCTATATCCATCTGTCTTTCCAGAAGAGTACACGATCGCCACGTCCAACCTCTATTCTCACCAGGCTATCAAACACCATTGTTGCATCGGTATCAACTGTGAGCGCAAGGTTGCTCCAAGGCCTATCCTTGTCAACTCTTCTCAACCATTCCCACCTAACTCTGAGCGCTAGGACTTGGCGTTTCAAGTTTTTAATTCCCAACCCACCGAAGCATGTTGGCCTGCAAATGGTGCTCCAAGCAACCAAGCATTGACCTCCATTGATTTTGTCTTTGCCCGCCCGGAAGAACAATCTCATACATGCATCAATCTTTTCAAACACCCACTCCAGAGCATCCATGATTAGCAGTTGATGTACTGGCCTGGCAGTGACGACGGATTTGATCAACACCAGTCTGCCCGATCTCTGAATGAACCCTCTCTGCCATCCAGGGACCATTTTCTTCACCATGTCGAGCAGAGGTTGCCACTCATTTCTAGTCAGCTGACGAGTGGCCAGTTGCAATCCAAGATACCTTATAGGAAACTCCGCAAGCGAGCATCGCAGTAGGTTGGTCACCCTAGCTATATCTTCCTGTTCCCCTCTAATTCGCCGTGGACTTGCCATAGTTCACCTTAAGGCCCGAGGCCGTCCCAAACACAAGCAGTGCCTCCCTGACGAATAACAGATCTTGGAGTGTAGGGCGAATGAAGAACGCGACATCGTCGGCGTAGATAGAAATGCGTTGAGCCGCCGAGATGCCTCTGAATGAGCTTAGTACTCCCTCCTCTGAAGCTCTAGAGACCGTTGTTGTGAGAGCATCCATCGCAATAACGAATAGCGACGGGGAAATTGGGTCACCTTGCCTGAGGCCCTGCGCGTGAATAATGCTTCTGCCCGGCATGCCATTAACTAAGATGTGAGTGGAAGCTATTTGCATAAGTATGGACAGCCATTTGATCATCCTGTGCCCGAAACTTTTCGCCTTGAGCACCTCAAATAAGAACGGCCAAGAAAGGGAGTCGAAAGCAAAAGAGATATCCAATTTGAGGAAGACACCCTTGCATTTCCGCGAAGTGATCTTTTTGGCTACTTGTTTGACAAGGAGGAAATTGTTGTGAAGGCATCGTCCTTTGATGAAGGCCGACTGGTTGAAAGTGACTAGATCCTTCATAAACGACCCGACTCGAACTGCCAGAAGCTTCGCAAAGATCTTCGACGGGCTATGAGGTAAACTGATCGAACGGAAGTCGCTCACCTGCTCTGCATTCGGCCTTTAGGAATCAGCACCATCAGTGCTCTGTTTAGCTTGGCAAAACCTCTTCCATCTCCCACAAAAAGCTTCATGATAGTTGCCATGATGTCGTGTTTAATCACTGGCCAAGCACATTGGTAGAATTTCCCAATGAATCCATCCGGACCGGGGGCGCGGTCTGGATGAAGTTCCTTGATTACGGCCCAAACTTCGTCCTCGGTGAATATAGCCTCCAAGTCTTGCAAGTCATGCGCCTCTATTCCCAAGAAGTTCATGTCTAGCGTGTAGGGTCTGGCCTGAGCCGTGCCAGTGAGGGCTTGAAAAGCATCTGAGAAGACCTCTTCCATTCTACTTTGCTCCGTTATGATTTCATCACCCCATTTAACATGTGGAATGAAGTTTTTTGCTCTTCGCCCATTCGCCACTGCTTGGAAGAATTTTGAGTTCGCGTATCCTTCTTTGAGCCATCGAAAGCGAGACCTTTGTCTATCAATGGTTCTCTCGAGAGAGGCCAGTCCAAGCAGGCAAAGTTTAAGCGTGCGCCGCAGCCAAGTTCCATAGGCGAAAGCTGGCGATGGTCCAAAGCCTTGTCGAGTCGAAAAATCACCCACGTGGCCACCGTCATTAACAACTTAATGTTCCCCGTTTTCCTCTGACCCCACGCTTGCAGGGCAGCACCAGCATTCCTATATAGTGCATCCAATCTCTTGAAGGGATTAGTAATCGCCTCGTCCCATCTCCAAGCACTCCTAACTTCCTCTTCAAAACCCTCCAGTTTCGTCCAGTAAAGCTCGAACTGGAATCTCTTTTTCTGGGAGAAAGGCGCACAGGTTGTTAGGAAAAGAGGCGCATGATCCGAAACACCAGTGGACAGAGCTTGGAGTAAGCAGTCTGGGTAGTCAAGCTCCCAGTCGACTGTGACAAGCACTCTGTCAAATTTCGTTAAGGTTGGGTTGTCCCTTTCGTTCGTCCAGGTGAACAGGCGCCCGTGCATGTACAATTCATTAAGCTCCTGATCATCCACAAACTGTCGAAACCTATTCATCATGTTTCTGTTGATATTCACCTTATTTTTCTCTGAAGCTCTTAAGATCATGTTAAAGTCGCCAAGAACCATCCACGGCCCTTGACAAAGTGTCCTTCTCTGAGACAACTCTGCAAGAAAGTTAATTTTCCTAGCATCTCCTTGCGGCCCGTACACAACCGTAATCCACCATGCCACTCCCACCCTCGGGCAGATCATGCCAGTGAGGGAGTTAGTGTCCATTTGTAGATTATGGACATCGATCACCGAAGAGTTCCACGCCAAAAGAATACCACCACGAGTCTCAATCGCCGGCAAGTACGCGAATCCGTCAAACGAGCGGTCCCATGCATTGCATTACTACAAAGGTATCTATTACATCCATCTTGGTTTCTTGAAGACAAACTAAGCTAGCTTTGGTGGTGTCTAGAAACTCCTTGACCGCCTTCCTTTTCGCCGGACTGTTCAAACCTCGCACGTTCCAACACACAATTGATGGGTGTATATCCATAAAATCACAGGAACTCGTGCGCCCGAACACTCCACAGCTCACCGAGCCTCCACCACCATCCTTGTCTCTCCATCCACCTCAAAGGAGGGCACCGGCTTGAAGGAAATATGCCTTAGAGGCAATAATAAAGTTATTATTTATTTCATTATATCATGATAAATGTTTATTATTCATGCTAGAATTGTATTAACCGGAAACATAATACATGTGTGAATACATAGACAAACAAAGTGTCACTAGTATGCCTCTACTTGACTAGCTTGTTGATCAAAGATGGCTATGTTTCCTAGCCATAGACATGAGTTGTCATTTGATTAACGGGATCACATCATTAGGACAATGATGTGATTGACATGACCCATTCCGTTAGCTTAGCACACGATCGTTTAGTATGTTGCTATTGCTTTCTTCATGACTTATACAGGTTCCTATGACTACGAGATTATGCAACTCCCGTTTACCGGAGGAACACTTTGTGTGCTACCAAACGTCACAACGTAACTGGGTGATTATAAAGGTGCTCTACAGGTGTCTCCAAAGGTACTTGTTGGGTTGGCGTATTTCGAGATTAGGATTTGTCACTCCGATTGTCGAAGAGGTATCTCTGGGCCCTCTCGGTAATGCACATCACTTAAGCCTTGCAAGCATTGCAACTAATGAGTTAGTTGCGAGATGATGTATTACAGAACGAGTAAAGAGACTTTCCGGTAACGAGATTGAACTAGGTATTGAGATACCGACAATCGAATCTCGGGCAAGTAACATACCGATGACAAAGGGAACAACGTATGTTGTTATGCGGTTTGACCGATAAAGATCTTCGTAGAATATGTGGGAGCCAATATGAGCATCCAGGTTCCGCTATTGGTTATTGACCGGAGACGTGTCTCGGTCATGTCTACATAGTCCTCGAACCCGTAGGGTCCGCACGCTTAACATTGCGATGATAGTTATATTATGAGTTTATATGTTTTGATGTACCGAAGGTTGTTCGGAGTCCCGGATGTGATCACGGACATGATGAGGAGTTTCGAAATGGTCTAGACATGAAGATTGATATATTGGAAGCTTATGTTTGGATATCGGAAGTGTTCCGGGTGAAATCGGGATTTTAACGGAATACCGAGAGGTTACCGAAACCCCCAGGAGGTAAATGGGCCTTAGTGGGCCTTTACGGAGAAGAGGAGAGGCGGCCAGGGCAGGACCGTACGCCCCTCCCCCTAGTCCGAATAGGACAAGGAGAGGGGGGCGGCGCCCCCCTTCCTTCTCTCCCTCCTCTTTCCCCCTCCCGAATCCTATTCCAACTAGGAAAGGGGGGGAGTCCTACTCCCGGTGGGAGTAGGACTCCTCTTGGCGCGCCCTCTCCCTGGCCGGCCGCAGCCCCCCTTGCTCCTTTATATACGGGGGCAGGGGGCACCCCATAGACACAACAATTGATCGTTTGATCTTTTATCCGTGTGCGGTGCCCCCCTCCACCATAGTCCATCTCGATATTATTGTAGCGGTGCTTAGGCGAAGCCCTGCGTGGGTAGAACATCAACATCGTCACCACGCTGTCGTGCTGACGAAACTTTCCCTCAACACTCGGCTGGATCGGAGTTCGAGGGACGTCATCGGGCTGAACGTGTGCTGAACTCGGAGGTGTCGTACGTTCGGTACTTGATCGTCGGATCATGAAGACGTACGACTACATCAACTGCGTTGTGCTAACGCTTCCGCTTTCGGTCTACGAGGGTACGTGGACAACACTCTCCCCTCTCGTTACTATGCATCACCATGATCTTGCGTGTGCGTAGGATTTTTTTTGAAATTACTATGTTCCCCAACAGTGGCATCCGAGCAAGGTTTTATGCGTAGATGTCATATGCACGAGTAGAACACAAGTGAGTTGTGGGCGATATAAGTCATACTGCTTACCAGCATGTCATACTTTGGTTCGACGGTATTGTTGGATGAAGCGGCCCGGACCGACATTACGCGTACGCTTACGCGAGCCTGGTTCTACCGACGTGCTTTGCACATAGGTGGCTGGCGGGTGTCAGTTTCTCCAACTTTAATTGAACCGAGTGTGGCTACACCCAGTCCTTGCGAAGGTTAAAACAACACCAACTTGATAAACTATCGTTGCGGTTTTGATGCGTAGGTAAGAACGGTTCTTGCTAAGCCCGTAGCAGCCACGTAAAACTTGTAACAACAAAGTAGAGGACGTCTAACTTGTTTTTGCAGGGCATGTTGTGATGTGATATGGTCAAGACATGATGCTAAATTTTATTGTATGAGATGATCATGTTTTGTAACCGAGTTATCGGCAACTGGCAGGAGCCATATGGTTGTCGCTTTATTGTATGCAATGAAATCACCCTGTAATGTTTTACTTTATCACTAAGCAGTAGCGATAGTCGTGGAAGCATAAAATTGGCGAGACGACAACGATGCTACGATGGAGATCAAGGTGTCACGCCGGTGACGATGGTGATCATGACGGTGCTTCGGAGATGGAGATCACAAGCACAAGATGATGATCGCCATATCATATCACTTATATTGATTGCATGTGATGTTTATCTTTTATGCATCTTATATTGCTTTGATTGACGGTAGCATTATAAGATGATCCCTCACTAAATTATCAAAGTATAAAGTGTTCTCCCTGAGTATGCACCGTTGCGAAAGTTCTTCCTGCTGAGACACCACGTGATGATCGGGTGTGATAGGTTCTACGTTCAAATACAACGGGTGCAAAACAGTTGCACACGCAGAATACTCAGGTTAAACTTGGCGAGCCTAGCATATAACAGATATGGCCTCGGAACACAGAGACCGAAAGGTCGAGCGTGAATCATATAGTAGATATGATCAACATAGTGATGTTCACCATTGAAACTACTCCATCTCACGTGATGATCGGACATGGTTTAGTTGATTTGGATCACGTGATCACTTAGAGGATTAGAGGGATGTCTATCTAAGTGGGAGTTCTTAAGTAATATGATTAATTGAACTTAAATTTATCATGAACTTAGTACCTGATAGTATCTTGCTTGTCTATGTTGGTTGTAGATAGATGGCCTGTGCTGTTGTTCCTGAAAGTGCGTTATATCGACTAGAGGGGGGGTGAATAGGCGATTTTTATGGAAGTCTTCAAAACGTGGAAGTTATGAAGACAAACAACAGAGATATGCCTATTACTATGCAGCGGAAGTTAGATTACACTAGACAAGCCATGGTCAAGTATTCAATAGAGTGAAAGCACAATGACAAGTAGCTGCAGTGTAATAAGGATCAGGTAGGAAGAAGTTATGAAGCCAAACAAATCATACAGTTACATTGTGAAGACAAAGGATATAGCAGGCATGTATTGGCTTCACAATGAGTAACAGTAAGTAAAAGGAAGTGAAGATGAAACCAGTGACTCGTTGAAGACAATGATGTGTTGGACCAGTTCTAGTTGTTGTGACAACTGTACGTCTGGTTGGAGCGGCTAGGTATTTAAACCTTAGGACACACAGTTCCGGACACCCAGTCCTGAACACGCAGCTCAGGACACCAAGTCCTCACCGTATTCTCCTTGAGCTAAGGTCACATAGTCCTCGCCCAATCACTCAGGTAAGTCTTCAAGGTAGACTCCCGAACCTTCACATACTTCGTTCACTGGCAATCCACAATGTCTCTTGGATGCTCAGAACGCGACGCCTAACCGTCTGGAGGATGCACAGTCCTCAAGTGTAATAAGTCTTCAGATCACTCAGACAAGAAGACTTAAGTGATGCCCAATTTACTCTGGCTCTGGGTGGTTAGGGCTTTCTCCTCGCTAGGAATTTTCTCTCAAAGGCTTCGAGGTGGGTTGCTCTCAAACGACAAAAGCCGTGCACTGAAATCTGAGCAGCCAACCGTTTATGGTTGTAGGGGGTGGGCTATTTATAGCCACTTGGCAACCCGACCTGATTTGTCCGAAATGACCCTGGGTCACTAAGAAACTGACACGTGTCTCAACGGTCAGATTTCAAACTCTCATGGCAACTTTACTTGAGCTACAAGCAAAGCTGACTTGTCCGGCTTTGGACAAGATTCGCTCTCATTGTCTTCACTCGAAGACATAGGTTTTTGGTTTAGGCATCACTTCAGTCATTCTGACTGGTTCTCCTAGACCCCACTTAACAGTACGTTGGTTCCTATGACTCAACACAAAAGAAAAAGAACTACGAAAGATCTAAGTCTTCGAGCTCCATAGGCTTCATAACATGTCTTCTTTTGTCATAGTCTTCAATGTGAATATCTTCATATACCACCTTTGACTTCAATGTCTTCATACATTTTTAGGGGTCATCTCTGGTAGTAAAACCGAATCAATGAGGGACTTCTACCTGTGTTATCCTGCAATTCTCACAAACACATTAGTCCCTCAACTAGGTTTGTCGTCAATACTCCAAAACCAACTAGGGGTGGCACTAGATGCACTTACAATCTCCCCCTTTTTGGTGATTGATGACAAACTAGTTGAAGTTTTCAACGGGGAATATAATCTGTGAAATTGTAAAGAATAAGGAATTGTCTTCATAAGTTGTAAGGGCTCCCCCTGAAGATGTGCATATAAGTTAGTTTGCTTTTGGAATGCAAATGCACATGGCAGGTTGTACTTGTGGAGATCCACTTCGGCTTATGATGACAATCCACTGTGCATGTGAAAGTATATAAAGATAATGACATGCATAATGGAAAATGGACGTCTGCAGAATGAGCTAAGTGCGGAATTTATCGTCGCACATGCGGAATTTATCTTCGCAAAACAGGATGGCAAACAAGTAGCAGACGACCATCTGGTTTAAGTGTTACAACTCATAAGAACCAAATGTAGCAAAAAAACGAGAGTTGTAAGCACGAAGCAAAATATAAGGCACCCGCCCATATGAACCCGCTTGAAGACTATCAATCTCATATGCTTCTCCCCCTTTTGTCAGTAATGACCAAAAAGGTTTGAAGACATAGAGCCTCTACTCGTTCCCATGAGGAGTAGATGAAGTAGCAGGGTTGTTGATGTTGTTTGGCGGTGCAGAAGAGCTTGGAGGTGCTGAAGCATATGGCGGTGAAGTAGCATCGTCTTCTTCCTGAATGATTCTGGCAGTGACTGTGGCAGCAGAGGAAGAGAACTCAAAATCTTCAAGGGATGGAGTTCCCAGCAGCACAGCTCTTCGAGGAGGTGTGGAGTCAAACTTGAATCTTTCAGTGAAGCCATCCTCTTGAAGATCAGCTTCAGAAAGCATCATCGTTAGCCCTTTCCATGTGCGGCGACAGGTTTCATGTGCAACGAATGCATTCTTGGTGGCAAGATTTTGGATGCGATTTACATCCACCAAGAGGCTTTTCATCTGTCTCTTCAACCAGTCATGATGCCTATCCTGCTTTTGATGAAGGGCCACAAGAAGCTCTCGGTCGTTGAGAACACGAGTGCGCTTCTTGGGTCTTGAAGCAGTTGCACTGTCAGTGGCTTCAGTTGAAGTAGAGTGTGGTGCACATGTAGTGCCAGCCAAAGGATACACCCTGGAGATGGCTTCAACACCTTCGACGTTTGAGTGAAGCTCTGGTGTTCTGCATTCTGAAGACTCAGAGGTTGCTTGGCAGGTTCAGGATAGATGGCTTCAACAGAGGTATCCACATCAGGCAAGAAGATCCGATGGTTGCGGGCTGAGGGCTGATACGAAATGGCAGAGTGAAGTTTGATCAGCCTCATTACCCAAGGAGCATAGAACTTTAAACCAAACAGATCTGAGCCTGATGCAGCTAGTTGGCGTATGAAGAAATCCTGTGCATTGAAGCATTTGCCATGAAGGATACAGAATATCAGAGTCTTCATTGCACCCTCGATCTTGGCATTTGGAGAGTGTCCTTTAATGGGCCAGAGAGTCCGCCGGATGATGTGATAGATGGTCCTGGGCAGGTACTCAAGGTCTTCAACGAAGAACTCTGTGGGATAAGGAGCATCGTGGGGCAATGGCTTCATCATGGAGAGCATCTGACTCATATTCGGTTCAGGCCTCTGAAATATGCTCTCAATAGCTTCAGTGTGTAGCCGACAGCCTTGCTCGAAGAATTCGCCTGGAGTGGGCAGGCCAGTGAGCTCAATGATATCAAATGCATTGGCTTCGTGATGAATGTTGCCGGTCATCCACTCCAGGACCCAAGTCTTCGGATCTCTGTTGTATCCTTTGATGTGCAGTGTGGCATAGAATTGTAGCAGGAGCTCTTCGTTCCAATGCTCTTCATTAGTGACAAACTGCAGCAGACCCACTTGTTTGAAGCAATCCAACGCTTCCTCTAGACAGGGCAGACCAGCAATAGCTTCAACATCAAGGCACTTGTGTGGGAAAATGCGACCTTGGTTGTACAGTATGCAAGAGTAGTAGCTGCGCTGAGGATAGCTCCAGAACCTATCTGATGAAATTCTTTCCCTTGAATAGGGGTTCTTGGAGCTATTGAAGAAAGTATTATCTGCCCTGAAGCCATTAATGTTGAAGGAGCCAGGTGCTGATGCAGGACCTGGAAACCTTGGTAGTCTTCGGATTGGCTTCTGGACCTGAGGCCTGTGCTCAACATGATAGTTGAATTGGGGACCGGCAGCAGACTCAGGAACAGAAGTGGTGGGTTCAGTGGCTTCGCTGTCTTCAGAAGCTTTTGCTAGGGAGGGCTCCACATTAGCTTTGTGTTAGTTGTGGCAGCCTCAAGATTTTCATCCTCCGCTTGACTAGCTGGAGGGTCGGTCACAAGCACGTTCTCCCGGAGAACTGCTTCTTGGTGGAGCAGAGGAGTGGGCTCTTGTGGTGCTTCTTCTGCGGCTGATGCAGCCGGAATGTCTTCAGCATAGACTTGAGGCCTTGGACCTTTGCGAAGCCTGCGGAACGCAGACGACGCCTTTGGGGTTGGAGTGGGCTGGGCCTCATAGTCTTCTTCCTCTTGAGGACGATCCGCCCATGAAGCATCCTGTGCAATTGGCGTCATTGGATGACCAATGCTGATGAATTTGCTATGTTCTAACTGAGGAAGGGCTGCATCATCTTCGACATTGTCACGATGACCAATGTCTTCAGCAGCGATGGGATCAGCTGCTGGAATGTCTTCAGCTTCAGGAGCCTCTGTGTAAGCAGGCTCATGAACCGTCAGTTGACGTTCTGCATCAGGGTGAACCATAGAAATAGGTTCAACTATCAAGGGCTCTGTGGGAGCAGCCCGAGATTTCTTGGTCTTTCTCTTTTTCTTGCTGGGGGCAGTAGGAGAGGCTTCAGAGCTTTTCCTCTTCCTGGCTTCAGCCTCAGCAGTTCTTGTCTTCTTGAGCTCTGAAGCTGTTGACCGGCTCTTTGGCTTCGAGCTAGTCGTTGCAGTTGGGAAGACAAGCGGAACTACTTCCTGCCTTGGTGCCTCTGGTTCAGCTAGAACAGTCTTCTTCTTTTTCTTTGCGGCCATCTTGGGGTCGATGCCAGGACGCCCAAGTGCCTTGCGCTTCTCAGCCTCATTATAGGCTTGCACACATATGTCAGCCAGAGACTTCATCCGCTCACGTGAACCCTGAGCTTCTGCACGCTTCTTCAGAAAGTTTTCCTTCAGCTCATGCAACATGATCTTGAAGCTCTTCACTTCTTGCACGCTGAGCTTGGCCATGTGCTTCTTGAACTGAGCCTTTTCATGATCAATTTTCTGCTTCAGTTCAACAATGCGCTAGGCAATAGCAAGTTCTGAAGCAATAGCGCCTTGGAAGACGACGCTGAGGCCAACGGGCAGCTGTAGATCTTCAAAGCTGATGTTTGGTGTGGCAAACCACTCGTCAATGAAGTTGTGGATGATGGCGACATCAAAGAGAGGCAGATTGTTGAAGATTTCTGCTTCTTCCTTGCTCTTGATGAGTTGCTCAAGAGTGTCATCTCCAAGATCTTCATCACTTGACAGATCAATGGCTTCACTACGCAGGATGGCAGCAGCTGTGAGTTCTTTGCCAGTGTGAGACAGAGGCATCTTGGCCTTCTGGTGCCTTGAGACGCGTGATAAGTCTTCACACTACACACTGTCTTCAGGAGGTGCAGTCGCCAATGGCTTCGCCTTTGAGATTTTTGGTGAAGGGGCCGACTTTGAAGCTTTTGGCTTCTTCAACTGCCTTGGCTTCGGCACTGCAGGCACTGCAGGCGCTTCATCAGACTCAGTATCAGCTGCAGGCTCATTCACTGCAGTCCCTTGAACCAAGATGTAGGTGATGAGGCCTTCAAGGTTGGCATACGGACCGATGACATTGGGTTCTGCTTCTCGCGTGCCATCTGCCCTTGGTGCTGAGGAACCAGGGTTGAAGTCTAACCCAAATTTCTTCTTATTCTGCTTCGCTAAGTTTTGGGCAAACTGGAAGTTGCACTTGAACAGATTGTCATCACGACACCAGAGTAGTGACGACGGATGTGCATCATCAGGCTGTGGCCCACGAACCATGCATGGATAGAAGCTTTGGGCAATAGCTTCATCTCTGGACCTGGGTACAAGGTTCTTGAATAAGATGTCTCCCCACGGTCTTTTTATGGCACTCTTCTCAGCATACTCTTGGGTTGTGAAGCGGTACTTGAACCATTGTTCTGCCCAATAGCGTCGAATCCATTGGATTCGGGTCTTGCGCTGACCATAATTCTCTTCAGGATCTGTTTTATACATTTCTGCCAGTTCATCAGGCAGATCTTTGGATGTTCCTCCACGTCGCTGTCTGCCCCCCTTCCTTGCTGCTGTTTCTGAAGCCATAAACCTTAACTTGGAAGGCTACAAGACATTCAAAGGCTTCAAAGGCTTTCTCTTGCTGGACCAACAGGAACTGGCTTCGGGGGAATTTATGTGTTCCTGTGAGAATTCTGCAAATGAATGCAGACTATGAGAACCAAAGGATTCTCCCACGGACATGTACCTATGACAGCATTAAGGTGCGAGGGAAGGGGAAGAGGTCATATGCATTCTCAGAAGATTTTGAAGATAAATCAGTTTAGAAGACATTGACCTCATCGTGCGAAGACATTCACTCATAGATAAGAAGTTGGTTCCAGATTTGTACGAATCCACAGATCAGTACAAGTGAGGAATCTAACTACTTTGTGAAGCACAAGTGAATATACTAGGCATGTTATGAGATGCAGTTTGAGAGAGATCTAGCTTGTGTGAACAGAAACTACTTGTGGTAGAATGTGACAGATCAATAGGATCAACAGTGCTGTAAAAAGGCAGTTTTATTTACCACACTGAGAACTGCTAGACGGAGCGAGAGATGAGGCCGAGCAGTTCACTCGTCTGTGCCCTAACTTGGCGACGGAGGAGACCTACGGCGAAGGCGGAGAGGACGATGTCCGCGGTCGGCGTGAAGATGGCATCGGAGAGGTTGCGGCAGCGAAGTGCTTCATCGCCGGCGTCGTCGAGAGCTAGCGGTGGCGCTAGGGTTCGTGCGAGGGTGGAAGAAGAGATAGTTACCGCTGTGAGTGTGTATTTATAGGCACAAGGGCGGCACTGTGCTATTACACAGGTGCCCCTGGAGATTCGCATCTGAGGAACGCGTGGCCAGTTTGCGGAAGTTTGGGGTTTGTTCCACGTCCTACGCACGCCTGGATTGTCGGGTGGTCGTTCCTGCTTCTCCGGATTTTATGTGGAGGAATGAGCATTGAAAACAGACTTTATGGTTGTCTCTATATCTTCTGCTGACAAGGACGCAGTGAAGACATTCGACAGCTTCAATAGAATGCATATGACTTAGAGAGATAGAGTTTGAGATAGAAAGCATAAAGAAGTTTGGGGTCCGATCACATTCACTTAGTTCAAAAAGATTCAACACGAAGATATAGCTATAAGTGAATGATGTAGAGGACGAACAGTAGCATATATATATATATATATATATATATATATATATATATATATAATCAACATAGTGAAGATAATCATGAAAATATGTTGAGTTCCAAGCCAAACCAAATGTGAAGACATTGCAAGGTAACGCCATGAGAGAAACACTTCAAAATAGAACGTTTGGTGGTGGCGTTACCCACCGTATAGGAAGTATTAGACCCAGACACGGCGCACAATTATCGTGGCGCTCCGAAGTCAAATTCCACATTAATGTATTCACACTTAGAATGTATGTCTTCACTGATTGAAGATATACTTCACTTCGTGTGTTGCACATCTAAGTCATCAATATGCATAAGGGTTAGGATGTGTGCTTGATCGCAGGACATTTGAGGATTCCAGGATATTTAGCTCACACCGTAACTTGCAAAACCTCTTCTCATCCAAGGGCTTGGTGAAGATATCTGCCAATTGCTCTTCAGTGTTGACGTATATGATATCAATGTCTTCCTTCACAACATGATCTCTGAGAAAGTGATGACGAATTTCAATGTGCTTTGTCTTCGAGTGCTGAACTGGGTTGTTGGCAATCTTGATGGCGCTTTCGTTGTCGCAGTAAAGTGGCACTTGCTTCAGATGAACGCCATAGTCCTTGAGTGTTTGCTTCATCCACAGAAGCTGAGCGCAGCAAGATCCAGCAGCAATGTATTCAGATTCAGCAGTGGAGAGAGATACACAGTTCTGCTTCTTTAAAGACCAACATACAAGTGATCGTCTCAGAAAGTGACATGTGCCTGATGTAGACTTGCGATCAACTTTGTCACCAGCATAATCAGCATCCGAGAATCCAACCAAATCAAACTCTGAGCCCTTTGGATACCATAATCCTAGAGTTAGGGTGTGAGCCAAATATCTAAAAATTCGCTTCATAGCTAAGTGATGCGACTCCTTTGGTGCCACTTGAAATCGAGCACACATGCAAACACTAAGCATAATATCTGGCATAGATGCACATAGATAAAGTAAAGAACCAATCATGGAGTGGTATACCTTTTGATCGAACTCTTTACCATTGTCTTCAGGACCCAGATGATGTTTGGCTGGTATTGGTGTTGTGAAGCCTTTGCAGTCTTGCATACCGAACTTCTTCAGGCAATCTTTGAGATACTTCTCTTGAGATATGAAGATGCCATTGCGTTGTTGTCGTATTTGAAGACCAAGGAAGAACTTCAGCTCCCCCATCATGGACATCTGATATTGCTCTTGCATCATGTATCCAAACTCTTCACTGTACTTCTGATTGGTGCAGCCGAAGATAATGTCATCCACATATATTTGGCACACAAACAGTTCACCATCATATGTCTTCGTGAAAAGAGTGGGATCTAGGGAACCAGGTATGAAGCCTTTGCTCTTCAGGAAGTATTTGAGTGTGTCATACCAGGCCCTAGGGGCTTGTTTGAGGCCATACAGTGCCTTGTTGAGCTTGTATACCATGTTAGGATGTTTTGGATTTTCAAAGCCAGGTGGTTGTGCAACATACACTTCTTCAATCTTGCCATTGAGAAAGGCACTCTTCACATCCATTTGATATAGAAGTATGTTATGATGATTTGCATAGGCCAGTAGTATGCGTATGGCTTCAAGCCTAGCCACAGGAGCAAATGTTTCATCGAAGTCAATGCCTTCCACTTGAGTATATCCTTGAGCAACGAGATGAGCTTTGTTTCTGACAACTTGACCATGCTCATCTTACTTGTTGTGATATATCCATTTGGTGCCTATTATGTTGTGCTTCCGTGGATCAGGACGCTTAACTAGTTCCCATACATTATTCAGCTCAAACTATTGAAGCTCTTCTTGCATAGCTTGAATCCATTCAGGTTCCATGAAGGCTTCTTCAACTTTCTTGGATTCTGATATTGAGACGAATGCGAAGTGCCCACAGAAATTTGCTAGCTGAGTTGCCCTTGAACGAGTGAGTGGACCAGGTGCATTGATGCTATCAATTATTCTTTCAATCTGCACTTCATTGGCAACGCGAGGATGTACAGGGCGAAGACTTTGCTCTTGCTGTTCATTGTTGTTGTTGGAAGGAATGTCTTCAGGCTGAGCATTGTCTTCATGTTGATCAGGTGCTGAAATGACAAGTTCCTCTTAAGGATGAGCTTCAGAAGGTATAATTTCTCTAGTTCCCATTAGCTTGATTGATTCACTGGATGGAACTTCATCTAGCACACTTGGCAGCTGTTCTCTTTGTGATCCGTTGGTCTCATCGAACCGCACATCCACTGTTTCAACCACTTTGTAATGAAAGAGATTGAAGACTCTGTAGGAGTGCGAATCCTTTCCATATCCAAGCATAAAACCCTCATGTGCTTTTGGTGCAAATTTTGAGGTGTGATGTGGGTCCTTGATCCAGCACCTTGCGCCAAATACTCTGAAGTAACTGACATTTGGCTTTTTGCCAGTAAGGAGATCATAAGATGTCTTGTTTAGAAGCTTGTGAAGATAAACACGATTGATTATATGGCATGCAATGTCAATGGCTTCAGTCCAGAATTTTCTTGGAGTCTTGTATTCATCTAGCATCGTTCTGGCCATCTCAATGAGTGTTCTGTTCTTGCATTCGACGACGCCATTCTGCTGTGGCGTGTACGGAGCTGAGAATTCATGTGTGATGCCCAAGGTATCAAGATATGTATCAAGGCCAGTGTTCTTGAATTCAGTGCCATTGTCACTTCTGATGTGCTTTATCTTGGCGCCGTAATTGTTCATAGCTCGATTGGCGAAGCGTCTGAAGACATCCTGCACTTCAGTCTTGTAAAGGATTATGTGCACCCAAGTATATCAAGAATAATCATCAACAATAACGAAGCCATAGAGGCAAGCAGTAGTAGTAAAAGTTGAGTAGTGAGTGGGACCAAAAAGATCCATGTGAAGTAGTTCAAAGGGTCGAGTAGTGGTCATGATTGTCTTCGAGGGATGTTTTGCCCTCGTCATTTTCCCTGCTTCACAGGCACCGGATAAGTGATCTTTCTTGAACTTGACGCCCTCGATGCCTATGACATGTTTCTTCTTCGCAAGGGTGTGGAGGTTCCTCATGCCAGCATGCCCAAGCCTCCGATGCCATAGCCAGCATTCTGAAGCCTTTGCTAGAAGACATACTGCAAGCTGTGGCCCTGATGAGAAATCTACCACGTACAGATCATCTTTTCGATACCCTTCAAACACTAGAGACTTGTCAGATTCCATTAGTACAAGGCAACGATATTTTCCAAACATTACGATCATGTTCAAATCGCAAAGCATTGAGACAGACATTAAGTTGAAGCCAAGGGATTCAACAAGCATGACTTTTATCCATGTGTTGATCCCTTGAGATTGCAACTCTACCTAGACCCAATACCTTACTTTTACCCGTGTCAGCAAATGTGATGTGGCTCTTGTCGCATGGACGTAAGGTTGAGTCCATAAGAAGGATTCTTTTGCCAGTCATGTGATTTGTACACCCACTGTCAATAATCCATTCTGAAGACTTTGAAGACGCTGGTGTCGTACCCTACAGTGCAGTTTGGGGGATAGGCTTCACCAAGAGCATTGTGAAGCAAAAACATTTGACGAACCAGTGGGTTATGAAAGCTTAGATCCAGGTTAGGACTAATAGGGAGTGTAGCAAGCGATTCAGGTACGAAGTACATAGTAAGACCATTTGGGCATTTGATCTTGCGCTCTACAAGATTTTTAAGGTCCCCAGTAATAGCGTCAGAAGATTTAGGTTTTCTGCTGGAGACCTTTCCCTGCAAAAGAGAGTTAAGCTTCTTTAACCACCCACATCTTCAAGGGTGGCTTAGAAGCAATAAGTCTAAGTGCAGCATCTGAGAATTTTGGCTTTGGAGCCCTAGCAAACAGTCTAGCAGGCGGATAATAGTACTCATAAGAACAAGCAGAATAGTTCTTGGTCATATGAACATGACGGTTTGATGAACGGCTCTCATATTCATATGCCTGAGTATGGTTTCCCTGCAAAACATTTGCGTTAGTGCGACTCAGGTGAGTCCTCTGTCTGTATGAAGCCTTTGGACCATATGATGCTTTTGGTCTGAGGTTTGTCTTCTTCATGTGAGGTGTCATGAAGACATTCACACGAAGATTCTCCAGACACGTTTTCGGAACCCAGATCTTCTTCATAGGCGGTCCATTCCTGCAGTTAGTACCAATGTACCTGGCAAACACTTCATCATTCTGATTCTTAAACAGTTTATAGTTTGCATCAAAGGATTCATCAATGATAATGGGGTTAGCACAAGTGAAGCCAGATAAATTGGATGGATCTGCTGAAGGTTCCTTTGCAGCAACCCATGTGGTTTTGGGGTACTGCTCAGGTTTCCAATAAGAGCCATCTGCATTCATTTTCCTTACGGACCCAACACCCTCTTTCCTAGGGTTTCGGTTCAGAATCTGCTTTTTGAGGACATCACATAGTGTCTGATGCCCTTGAAGACTTTTGTACATCCCTGTTTCAAGCAATGTCTTCAACCTAGAATTCTCATCAGCAATAGCAGTGGTATCCTCAACAGAGGGGTTAGCTACCACATCAACAGTTGAAGATATTGCAACAGCAGTAGCAGTGGAACATTCAGCAACAGAAGTAGCATTATCACGCTCAATGCATTTAAGACATGGTGGTTCAAATCCTTCCTGAGCGGAACTGATCTGTTCGACGCGAAGTGACTCGTTTTTCTTTTGAAGATCTTCATGAGCCGCTCTCAATTTCTCAAGTTCTTGCTTCCTTTGAAGATAATCATAGGAAAGCTTTTCATGAGTTGTTGAGAGAGTATCGTGACGATCTTCAAGTTCCTGATACTTAACGTGAAGATTTTTTATGTCTTCAATTAAGGATTCAGATTGAGTCATTTCAGCACCCAACAGATCATCGCTTCTGTCTAACAGTTTTTGAATATGTTTCATGGCTTTCTGTTGTTCAGTTGCAATTTTAGCGAGTGTTTTGTAACTGGGTTTTGAATCACAATTAGAGTCATCGTCACTAGATGTTTGATAGTGAGTAGTGCATTTGTTTACCTTGGCACCGCGTGCCATGAAGCAGTAGGTAGAAGCGGAGTAGTCCTTGTCATTTGCATCGGTGTCGGTGATGAAGTCATTGTCTTCAGTGTCGAAGATGGACTTGGCAACGTATGCTGTAGCCAGACTTGCGACGCCTGAGTCGGATTCCTCTTCAGACTCCATCTCCGCCTCCTCAGAAGCAGACTCCTCCTCTGAATCCATTTCCTTGCCAACAAACGCACGTGCCTTGCCAGATGAGCTCTTCTTGTGTGATGAAGACTTTGAGGAAGACTTGGAAGAAGACTTTGAGTATTTCTTCTTCTTCTTCTTGTCGTTAGAGTCATATTCCTTGCTCTTCTTCTTCTTTTTATTCTCATTGTCCCACTGTGGACACTCAGAGATGAAGTGTCCAAGTTTCTTGCACTTGTGACATGTTTTCTTCTTGTAGTCAGGAGCAGAAGCTTCATCATTCCTTGAGCTTGATCGTGAAGACTTTCTGAAGCCTTTCTTCTTGGTGAACTTTTGGAACTTCTTCACAAGCATTGCAAGTTCCCTTCCAATGTCTTCAGGATCATCAGAACTGCTGTCAGATTCTTCTTCAGATGAGGAAACAGCTTTTGCCTTCAAGGCACGAGTTCGCCCATAGTTTGGACCGTAGATATCTCTTTTCTCAGAAAGCTGAAACTCATGTGTGTTGAGCCTCTCAAGTATGTTAGACGGATCGAGTGTCTTGAAATCATGACGTTCTTGAATCATCAGGGCTAGGATGTCAAACGAACTATCAAGTGATCTCAGCAACGTCTTGACGATTTCATGTTTGGTGATCTCAGTAGCGCCGAGGGCTTGAAGCTCATTTGTGATGTCAGTGAGCCGATCAAATGTGTGCTGGACATTCTCATTATCATTTCGCTTGAAGCGGTTGCGAAGAATGCTAATTCTCTGATCTCTCTGGGTTGAGATGCCTTCATTGACCTTGGAGAGCCAGTCCCAGACCAGCTTGGATGTCTTCAAAGAACTCACACGGCCATACTGTCCTTTGGTCAGATGACCACAGATGATGTTCTTGGCAGTAGAGTCCAGTTGAACGAATTTCTTGACATCAGCAGCAGTGACACCTTCTCCAGCCTTGGGAACGCCATTCTCGACAACATACCATAGGTCGACGTCAATGGCTTCAAGATGCACACGCATCGTATTCTTCCAGTAGGGATATTCAGTTCCATCGAAGACTGGGCACGCAGCGGAGACTTTGATTATCCCTGCAGTCGACATAGCTAAAACTCCAGGTGGTTAAACCGAATCACACAGAACAAGGGAGCACCTTGCTCTGATACCAATTGAAAGTGCGTTATATCGACTAGAGGGGGGGTGAATAGGCGATTTTTATGAAAGTCTTCAAAACGTGGAAGTTATGAAGACAAACAGCAGAGATATGCCTATTACTATGCAGCGAAAGTTAGATTACACTAGACAAGCCATGGTCAAGTATTCAATAGAGTGAAAGCACAATGACAAGTAGCTGCAGTATAATAAGGATCAGGTAGGAAGAAGTTATGAATCCAAACAAATCATACAGTTACGTTGTGAAGACAAAGGATATAGCAGGCATGTAATGGCTTCACAATGAGTAATAGTAAGTAAAAGGAAGTGAAGATGAAACCAGTGACTCATTGAAGACAATGATGTGTTGGACCAGTTCCAGTTGCTATGACAACTGTACGTCTGGTTGGAGCGGCTAGGTATTTAAACCTTAGGACACACAGTCCCGGACACCCAGTCCTGAACACGCAGCTCAGGACACCAAGTCCTCACCGTATTCTCCTTGAGCTAAGGTCACATAGTCCTCGCCCAATCACTCAGGTAAGTCTTCAAGGTAGACTCCCAAACCTTCACAGACTTCGTTCACTGGCAATCCACAATGTCTCTTGGATGCTCAGAACGCGACGCCTAACCGTCTGGAGGATGCACAGTCCTCAAGTGTAATAAGTCTTCAGGTCACTCAAACAAGAAGACTTAAGTGATGCCCAATTTACTCTGGCTCTGGGTGGTTAGGGCTTTCTCCTCGCTAGGAATTTTCTCTCAAAGGCTTCGAGGTGGGTTGCTCTCAAACGACAAAAGCCGTGCACTGAAATCTGAGCAGCCAACCGTTTATGGTTGTAGGGGGTGGGCTATTTATAGCCACTTGGCAACCCGACCTGATTTGTCCGAAATGACCCTGGGTCACTAAGGAACTGACACGTGTCTCAACGGTCAGATTTCAAACTCTCATGGCAACTTTACTTGAGCTACAAGCAAAGCTAACTTGTCCGACTTTGGACAAGATTCGCTCTCATTGTCTTCACTCGAAGACATAGGTTTTTGGTTTAGGCATCACTTCAGTCATTCTGACTGGTTCTCCTGGACCCCACTTAACAGTACGGTGGTTCCTATGACTCAACACAAAAGAAAAAGAACTACGAAAGATCTAAGTCTTCGAGCTCCATAGGCTTCATAACGTGTCTTCTTTTGTCATAGTCTTCAATGTGAATATCTTCATATACCACCTTTGACTTCGATGTCTTCATACATTTTTAGGGGTCATCTCTGGTAGTAAAACCGAATCAATGAGGGACTTCTACCTGTGTTATCCTGCAATTCTCACAAACACATTAGTCCCTCAACTAGGTTTGTCGTCAATACTCCAAAACCAACTAGGGTGGTACTAGAGGCACTTACAGTTCCGTTGAATTTTAATGCGTTCCTTGAGAAAGCAAAGTTGAAAGATAATGGTAGCAATTACACGGACCTGGTCCGTAACTTGAGGATTATCCTCATTGCTGCTCAGAAGAATTACATCCTGGAAGCACCGCTGAGTGCCAGGCCTACTACTGATGCAACTGACGACTTTAAGAACGTCTGGCAGAGCAAAGCTGATGACTACTCGATAGTTCAGTGTGCCATGCTTTACGGCTTAGAACCGGGACTTCAACGATGTTTTGAACGTCATGGAGCATATGAGATGTTCTAGGAGTTGAAGTTAATATTTCAAAAGAATGCCCGGATTGAGAGATATGAAGTCTCCAATAAGTTCTATAGTTGCAAGATGGAGGAGAATAGTTCTGTCAGTGAGCATATACTCAAGATGTCTGGGTATTGCAATCACTTGATTCAACTAGGAGTTAATCTTCCGGATGATAGCGTCATTGACAGAATTCTCCAATCACTGCCACCAAGCTACAAGAGCTTCGCGATGAACTATAATATGCAAGGGATGGATAAGACGATTCCCGAGCTCTTCGCAATGCTAAAGGCTGCGGAGGTAGAAATCAAGAAGGAGCATCAAGTGTTGATGGTCATTAAGACCACCAGTTTCAAGAAAAAGGGCAAAGGGAAGAAGAAGGAGAACTTCAAGAAGAACAGCAAGCAAGTTGCTGCTCAAGAGAAGAAACCTAAGCCTGAGACTAAGTGCTTCTACTGCAAGCAGACTGGTCACTGGAAGCGGAACTGCCCCAAGTATTTGGCGGATAAGAAGGATGGCAAGGTGAACAAAGGTATATGTGATATACATGTTATTGATGTGTACCTTACTAATGCTCGCAGTAGCACCTGGGTATTTGATACTGGTTCTGTTGCTAATATTTGCAACTCGAAACAAGGGCTACGGATTAAGCGAAGATTGGCTAAGGACGAGGTGACGATGCGCGTGGGAAATGGTTCCAAAGTCGATGTGATCGCGGTCGGCACGCTACCTCTACATCTACCTTCAGGATTAGTATTAGACCTAAATAATTGTTATTTGGTGCCAGCGTTGAGCATGAACATTATATCTGGATCTTGTTTGATGCGAGACAATTATTCATTTAAATCAGAGAATAATGGTTGTTCTATTTATATGAGCAATATCTTTTATGGTCATGCACCCCTGAAGAGTGGTCTATTTTTGCTAAATCTCGATAATGGTGATACACATATTCATAATATTGAAGCCAAAAGATGCAGAGTTGATAATGATAGTGCAACTTATTTGTGGCACTGCCGTTTAGGTCATATCGGTGTAAAGCGCAAGAAGAAACTCCATACTGATGGACTTTTGAAACCACTTGATTATGAATCACTTGGTACTTGCGAACCGTGCCTCATGGGCAAGATGACTAAAACGCCGTTCTCCGGAATTAGGAGAGAGCAACAGATTTGTTGGAGATCATACATGCAGATGTATGTGGTCCGATGAATATTGAGGCTCGTGGCGGATATCGTTATTTTCTCACCTTCACAGATGATTTAAGCAGATATGGGTATATCTACTTAATGAAGCATAAGTCTGAAACGTTTGAAAAGTTCATAGAATTTTAGAGTGAAGTTGAAAATCATCGTAAGAAGAAAAATAAAGTTTCTACGATCTGATTGTGGAGGAGAATATTTGAGTTATGAGTTTGGTCTTCATTTAAAACAATGCGGAATAGTTTCGCAACTCACGCCACCCGGAACACCACAGCGTAATGGTGTGTCCAAATGTTGTAATCGTACTTTACTAGATATGGTGCGATCTATGATGTCTCTTACTGATTTTCCGCTATTGTTTTGGGGTTATACTTTAGAGACGACCGCATTCACGTTAAATAGGGCACCATCGAAATCCGTTGAGGCGACGCCTTATGAACTATGGTTTGGCAAGAAACCAAAGTTGTCGTTTCTAAAAGTTTGGGGCTGCGATGCTTATGTGAAAAAGCTTCAACCTAATAAGCTCGAATCCAAATCGGAAAAATGTGTCTTCATAGGATACCCAAAGGAGACTGTTGGGTACACCTTCTATCACAGATCCGAAGGCAAGACTTTTGTTGCTAAATTCAGAGTTTTTCTAGAGAAGGAGTTCCTCTCGAAAGAAGTGAGTGGGAGGAAAGTAGAACTTGATGAGGTAATTGTACCTGCTCCCTTATTGGAAAGTAGTTCATCACAGAAATCGGTTTCTGCAACACCTACACCAATTAGTGAGGAAGTTAATGATGATGATCATGAAACTTCAGATCAAGTTGTTACTGAACCCTGTAGGTCAACCAGAGTAAGATCCGCACCAGAGTGGTACGGTAATCCTGTTCTGGAAGTCATACTACTAGATCATGATGAACCTACGAACTATGAAGAAGTGATGGTGAGCCCAGATTCCGCAAAATGGCTTGAAGCCATGAAATCTGAGATGGGATCCATGTATGAGAACAATGTGTGGACTTTGGTTGACTTGCCCGATGATCGGCAAACAATTGAGAATAAATGGATCTTCAAGAAGAAGACTGACGCTGACGGTAATGTTACTGTCTACAAAGCTCGACTTGTTGCGAAAGATTTTCGACAAGTTCAAGGGATTGACTACGATGAGACCTTGTCACCCATAGCGATGCTTAAGTCTGTTCGAATCATGTTAGCAATTATCGCATTTTATGATTATGAAATTTGGCAAATGGATGTCAAAACTGCATTCCTGAATGGATTTCTGGAAGAAGAGTTGTATATGATGCAACCGGAAGGTTTTGTCAATCCAAAGGGAGCTAACAAAGTGTGCAAGCTCCAACGATTCATTTATGGACTGGTGCAAGCCTCTCGGAGTTGGAATAAACGCTTTGATAGTGTGATCAAAGTATTTGGTTTTGTACAGGCTTTTGGAGAAGCCTGTATCTACAGGAAAGTGAGTGGGAGCTCTGTAGCATTTTTGATATTATATGTGGATGACTTATTACTAATTGGAAATGATATAGAATTTCTGGATAGCATAAAGGGATACTTGAATAAAAGTTTTTCAATGAAAGACCTCGGTGAAGCTGCTTACATATTAGGCATTAAAATCTATAGAGATAGATCAAAACGCTTAATTGGACTTTCACAAAGCACATACCTTGACAAAGTTTTGAAGAAGTTCAAAATGGATCAAGCAAAGAAAGGGTTCTTGCCTGTATTACAAGGTGTGAAGTTGAGTAAGACTCAATGCCCGACCACTGCACGCCCCTCTGCCTGGACTCGCCATTGTCAACCGGATCCGGAGCGCCCCTCCCGCCCGACGCCTCCTAGTCAGAAGAGAGGCCAAGCCCCGACACCACTGGCCGCTCTCCGCTCCGGCGAAAGGAGGAGTTGATGGACTGCAGGCTCGCATCCATGGCGCTACG
>NC_041384.1:217313731-217317204 GCF_002162155.2 Triticum dicoccoides
GGCCGGAGTGGCGGACGACGGGAGGAAGGTGGCCGCCGCCGCCGGAGTGGCGAGCAGAGATTGGGGGGAAGCGCGGGGGGAAGCGCTCGCAGTCAGCGTCCTGCTCGATACGTGAAGCACAACTCGAGGGAGCTGGTTTAAAATTCTAAAATGCTTAACGTCGCATTCAACGCCATTTGTTTGCTGCTCAGACCGGCCCATGCCAGCATTGGCTGAGCGGTCGTCTCCACATAGGGCGTGTTTGGTTCCCTGGGTACGTTCAGTCTGCATTGCACGGGGGATGCAGGCTGAATGTGGCCTGGTTGAGCCGATGCAAGAATGAACCAAGATTGGTGTTTGGTGAACCTGTACCACATAGCTGTACGAGGTGCAGATTCTTCTAAATGTCACTGAAATCAGAGAGAAACGGGGATCATTCGACGGCTCTAGACGGTGGGATCTCGCTTGCGGCGGCGCGAGGCAGCCTGACTCGGCGTGCGGTGGCAGGACCTGGTGTGGGGCGGCGCAAGATGACTGGATCCGGCGTGGACGACGAACGAGGACGGTGGCGGCAGCGCTTGACCAGGACGGTGGCGGCGGCGCTTGACCATGGACGGCGGCGACGACGCTTGATGGAGGCAAACGAGGCAGCGGCGCTTGACGACGACGGCGGGCGATGTGGAAGCGGAGCTCACCTCACCACGCGGCGCTTGATGGGGGGCCGGGCCGTCGCTTGACGAGATGCTCTGGCGGACGGCAGCGGCGCTTGGTCTGGACGCGAGACAGAGGGGAGAGGAAGAAAAGCCGACCACCGAGCCTGCACGCGAGAAACGCAAGGAACATGCGTTTCTGCTCAGCCTGGCTGCGAGGCCGTTTTTGCATCCATCGGGTCAGGCCCAGTTAATGCAGGGTGCCAAACATCCAGTATTTGCATGGCGGGTGCGAGCCAGATGCAATACGAGAAACCAAACACGCCCATAGTTCTTTCAGCCAGATCGTCTAAAAAAAAAGGTTCTTTCAGCCAGATTTTGCTTTGCTCCAGCTACGGGCGCGATTCTAAAAGAAAAAAAGAAAAGAAAAGAAGCTACGGGCGTTACACTCACCACTCCACTCCACGCTCCTCGGTTCCCCCGCTGCGGAGAAGACAGATAGCAGCGCCGCCGACCTCGCTCCCCTCCCCGCCCCGCCCCGCCCCGCCGTTGGAGAAGCTGGGGGCTGCCGCGGCACCTCCAAGGCTTCCGCTCGCTCCCATCTCATCTGGAGTGGAGAGGGCTGGAGGGGATACATTCAGCTTCAGTCTGTGCCTCATCTCTTCCCCTTGCATTATTGGTAAGGAAAATGCCCTAACCCGCCTTGCTTGGATAAAGGATAGCACCCAGATGCCAGCGGATTTGCTTGGATTGTTCTACGATTGGGGTTTAGCGGCGGCACCACCATGTCCATTCCTTGCCCCCGCATGGGAGAATAGTATCAGGGGAACTTTATATGTTGCCTGCCCAAATCCCTTTGCCTTTGTTGATACGTCTGGTTAAATACAGAATTGGAGTACTAGTTACTGACATGCCATAAAATATTGACAGTGCCTTGCCATACATCATTTTTTCACTGCTGTTGAGACCTGAATAAGCATGCTGGTCAAATGGAGCACCTTCGCATCCTGCCCCCTCGATGCTTTTCGCCCGTTCATCATAGGTATTTTTCTCACCCTTGTGCTTCTAGAAGCACTGACAAGTAAGTTACTCCGCTGGTGGTGTGTTTTGATCATCAGAAAACCATCTTAGGATTTTATTGAGACAATTTCATAGTTATACTAGATAAGAGGTACTACTTTGATTTGGCGTAAAGTGTGAGGTCAGTTGGCGGCCAAACAAATATTGATGGATATTCACAGCTTTTGTCATCCTGTGCATCTGGTTCTGGCAAAAAAAAAAAACCCCAGTATTTCTTGAGTTAATACATTGTATCTGCTGTTCCGAGCAACTACTATTCAATGAAAAGCTTTCATGGATCAGTTGTCCACCCATTTAGTGATGAGCAAACTTACCAAGTTGCACATTGCTAGTATTATTTCTTATAGTAGGTTCTGTTACTATATCATGTGTCAATTCTTATTTGATAATTTATTTATAGCAGTGTATGTTAGTTTGATACTGTAATTGTTTACTGCCAGAATCCTCTGCTCTCTTATTTCCACATTCATACTGCCACAGAAATATGGTTCTTAAGTATACTATACTAGTGTATTCAGTATGATAAATCAACACAGTTGTGCTTTTGAATTCATTTGAATTTCCATATTAGGTATCCCCTATTAAGCATATCCTTAAAATTTCCATTACTCTCTGCAGTGCTGTTGGCGGCTGCGTACATCCATGTGCCAGCCACTGCTATTGTTGCTGTTCCAAGTTCTCATTGTTATACCTTCGACAGTGATAGCCACCTTGTTGACTTCGTATCCTTATAATCCCACTACTCATTCGCCTACTTAGAAACTACAGCAGGTTCTTTCATACCATTATCTCCTCAGCTGTTGCTAGACACACCTGTCCGGGAAGAATTTTGAATACAACGAGGAGGTAATTTATCATACGTTCATTACAAGTTATTCTGAAAAACCATATAGTCTACTTGCATGTATCCCGTCTCACCGGAAGTGTATCCAGTTACACTAACACTGCGTTGTCATTATCAGGGCTCAGTAACTTCTGACTTGGTTGTCCAGTTATGCAAAGATGTTCAGAGAAGGTCTCAGGCGGTATGTATTATGTCATTTTTTGTATCAATGATCTATGGTGTTTCCTTCATCTTGTTTAAAGTTTGCCATGGTCAAATATTCCACTTTTTAATTAAAAGTTGATGGAGTAGCATGACATCCTGCTTGCATGCTCGTTTCATTGCACAACCTGTCTGAATGCAGTATCGACATACACTGCCATTAATGAAATTGAAAATATTCTGAGATGGCAAATATTCAAACGGGGCGGGGATGGGGAGTCCCTTACATGGTGAAACTGCCTTATTCAATTCAACGACTCCATCTAAACACACGATAAATCTGGCAATCACTTACTAACACAAAATGCTACAAACTGCCCAGTGATGTTTCAGTGTGTCAGGAGCCTTCGCACTTACATAGGCAAGGCATAAAATGATTCCCACCATCGTTGTGATTCTATAATCATTCGCACACCAGTGTGCAGGCACGACAGTTGTACCTATGTTCTAAGGTGCCAACAACATAATATGAATTTCCAGGGTGTAGAGAAGATACACTGCAGTATGTTGGCCATGTGAGCCATTGAAATTTACCGAAGAAGGCTTTCTCCCTGCTTTATAAATAAAGCAAACCGCCACAGAGCAACCATACAAAGACTAGTCCACAACACACACACCCAAGTCTCACGACAACAAGTACAATAGGTTCTGCTGAGGGCACAGCTCAACAAGCCCAAACAAAGGAAAAAGAACGGCCGAGGGAGGCCAGAGAGAGCGCC
>NC_041384.1:217317473-217328305 GCF_002162155.2 Triticum dicoccoides
AGACGGCGGCGACAGACGAACAGCCATCGAGCGGAGGTCGGCGATGAAGGCGGAAATGGCGTCTCGGTCCCGTGGGCGGCTAAGCGGCCGCCATAGCTGCAAGTAACCAGAGAGTTTGAAGAGGGCGTCAGTAGCACGTCGAAGCGGAATGCGCTGAATCACAAGTCTACTGCGGATCGTCCAGAGCGTCCAAGCGAGGACCCCAATCTCCAGCCACCTAATGTGGCGAGAAGGCAGGGGGGAGTTCTGGAGTTCGGCGAACAGGTCGGGGAAATTGGTGTGGCACCAACTGCCATCAACCACCTCTCGGAAGCAGCTCCACATAAATTGAGCGGACACACAAGAGAAGATGTGATTCGAGTCTTCGGGGACACCACAGAGCGGGCATAGGCCACTACCAGGACCATTACGCTTGCGAACCTCCACCCTAGACGGGGTCCGCCCGCGAATCCATTGCCACATGAAGATCCTAATCTTCAGAGGCAGGCGGATGGACCAAACCGCCGAGAGGGGAGGGGGGGCGGAGGAGGGGGCAATGGCCCGGTAGAGGGACTTGGTGGAGAATTGGCCTGACGGCTCAAGGCGCCACCGGACCAGATCAGGGACTTGGTGGGCCATTGAAATTTCCGAATAGGTGCTTCATTTAGTACTCCCTCCGTAAACTAATATAAGAGCATTTAGATCACTACTTTAGTGATCTAAACACTCTTACATTAGTTTACAGAGGGAGTACGTTTTAACAATTATTTATAGTGAACCACACTTCCATAGAGAAATAAATTATTAGCTTCATATAATTGTATTTGTATGTACCCACATGTATGCAAAAGTACAGAAATATAATACAGGTAGAAGCATAAGCTTATGTAGGTGAGCAGCAATTCAACATGTACCCTCTTATTTCCAACATCTTCATCTTTCAGGTTCAACTATGTCAATCATCATTTATCTGCTCATCTGTGCTTTCTCGTTTAGCATGCTTATTATATGTGAAAATTCTTGTTCAAATTCATCGTAGACAGTTTGATTTTTATATTTGATTATATTAATATATACCATGTTGCAATAAAGATAAATTTTATTAAATGAGGCAAATAGGCCAATATATATCGACATGCAGGTGGCAAATATGCAGGAAACCCCTATGCAACGGGGTATTACACAAATAGTATATACATATCTAACAATTATCTAATGCTTTTGTCTTGGTCAATCTCAATAATTCTTCTCTCCCAGGGTGGTTTCATTGATTTTGGCCGCTTTACCAATCATCGCTCTTTTGAGACTGGTTCAAAGCCGGTTGACTACATCCAGGTAACACTTCCGTAATTATATTAACTTTGTATGCGATAAAACAGTGCCTTTGATGTGTCATTGCCACATAGTTCAAGACAGGGTTACATCTTCAAAGTTCTGTGATTTTCCTAGAAATGAGCAGGACTAGATGGGAGGTATTGGCCAATAGCCGGTGATGTCTAACTTTCAATAGGTATCTCGTGTAACATATCTGCTGTATATCGTACTACGGATAATAAGCTAATAATGTTATAATATCCTAATGGTTCATCCCACACGGTTAGAAGCCTCTTACGTAGGTTGCATTGTCCACTTTTCTATTGTCACACTAACATATGAATAGAAGGAAAGGGTGCATGGAAGTTACGCATCAGAGTAAAACTTGCAAACTTAATCAGAACATTGAAGTAGTGTATTGAGTTAAGGGGAAGACAGCACAAGAACACTAATGTATTAAAACTATGTCTACTAGGCCGTGTAACAGACTAAGAGTACTAGGTACTCTCCTAGGTTACTGGAAAAACCGTGTATAAGGTCGATTACATTGTATAATCACTATGAGGTGAGCAAGGTACTGGTTACCTGGTTTCAGTATCTTGGATGGAACTAAAAGGTCATAAGGAGTGTTGATTTACAGTCTCAAGTTTTCCACCAGTTATTTGTCGAGTTGGTGTGTTCTTTTCTGTTGAAGTGTATATGTGGATTGCCTAGCCCTTTCCATCAGTTCAGACTTTAGGTTGCATTGTCTAGTGCATGAAGCTTAACATGGTATCAGGGTCTAAGGTCATGAGTTCAAGTCCTGGCTTCCTCAATTTTTATCCAAAAATCGTTGTTTCCCCCTCTGTGTCCACGTATAGGCCTCTCGTCACTCGTGAGAGGGGGTGTCGAAGTGTATATATGGATTGCCTAGCCCTTTCCATCAGTTCAGACTTTTGGTTGCGTTGGCTAGTGCATGAAGCTTAACACTTTCTACATTGAAGGGAACAAATTTAAAGGTGTACACTAGGGTCTTGAAGTCCAGGGTATAAACTCATCTTCAAGCTGATGGTTGAATTGGATGTAGTCTGTCTAGGCCAAAAATACTATAATTATCAATTCATTGCGAGTTTATCAATGCAAACATTTCCAGCAGAGTACTTCCAAGCTTTCTTAATAAGCAATCACTAAACAGAATATTTGTTAAAGCATCTTTGTTGTTTTCCATAATTGCTCTGGCATCTTTTCTCATAGTAGGTTCTCAGCCTTCATTATTCCTTAATCTGTCACATTATTTCAGAGATTTCACAATGGTGATTTAGCGAAATGTGAAACTACGTTTGAAGAGATGGGCCGTACTGCACAGGTTTGCTCTAACTTCGATGAGATACTTTGCTGTTTTCACTAATATTTAGAATTTCCTATTTTCTTGTGTAGTTTCATTTTAGATATCTGGACTAACATCAATGAGCATATTTGATATTTCAGGTCAACATTATGTGTGGACGATGCTCAAATAAAGTATGCAAAGGTCAGCTGTCTTTTCTGTTTACATTTTTTTGTTAATACTCTTCCACCAAATATGTTGCAACCTGACTAAAGTAAAATTAGCATTCGGTTTGTTGTTAAAGCTCCATGGTTACACATATTTTTATCTGATTATATGCACGTTTAGGGATGTCTTATGGCATAAACTATTCTTGGTCATGTTATGCTAACTGAATCTGAGTTTCTGCAAACTTGTACCAAGTTGTGTTTAACACTTACCTCATTTACGGACACAAACATTTTATGTTTAGGAAACCTTGGTGGCGAATAGTCAGTCCCTTCCATCTCAACATAAGCATTGGTTTAGACTTTGATTCAGTCTCCAATATGTAGTTATATGCAATCATAATAAAGTTATGGAGAACTGAGCGCTAGCTCAGTGGCTAACCCGCCCACCTGTGTCCGAGTCCGTGCAGCGGACCCCGCTGGTGTGCTATCCTTGTTAGATCACGGAGAGGTCTCACCTCCCACCTAAACAACGGACAGTTAAAGGAGACTCTTCCCCGCTTTAGCCAACGTTTTGTATATCATATAACTAAAGTCGTTTTGATTATCAAATTTTTCATGTAACCAGTCTGATGCTCATTTTTTTTATGTTAACACATGTTTTTAGCCATTTTGCTTGTCTGTCTAACAATTACTTACTTACTTACTGACTAAGCCTTTTGTCCCAAACAAGTTGGGTTAGGCTAGATATGAAACCCTTTTATGAGGACTTCCCAGGAGGTCACCCATCCTAGTACTACCCTCGCCCAAATGGGTTTCATACCCAAAGGACTGGCTAGTTTTTACGTTGGCTCGCCAAGCCTATGACAACCCTTAGATATGAAATCTTTTCACGAGGACTTCCCAGGAGGTCACCCATCCTAGTACTACTCTCGCTCAAATGGGTTTCATACCCATGGGACTGGCTAGTTTTTACGTTGGCTTGCCAAGCCTATCACAACCCTCCTCCTTTACCCGGGCTTGGGACTGGCTATGCCTAGAAGACATAGGCGGAGTTCTGTCTAACACTTACTACCTTGCTTAAATATTTATTGCCAGAACTATCAACCATGATTGGTTGACCAATGTGTTGATTCTTTTTGGGTGCATGCCTTTTTGCGAAAGAAAAAAACTTAACATTGATAGTTTTGCAGATGAACATGGATGCATTTGCAGCGTATCCTATGATGAAAGGATGTGCAGGTAACCATGACGACTTTTCTTTGTAGTATTTGTTAAAAGAATTAGTTAATCGATATTAGTTAATCGATTTCTTTCTATTGATGTCAAAAAGTGAAGAAGCTGCAACTTCTTTCCTAATTTCTGTGTGTTTGCTACAAAAAAGAGCTGTTCACTTGTAGTTAAATGTCTTATGAAGTCTAATTTTTCATCCATGTTAGTATGTAGATCAGCTGACCACAGTCAACATGCTCATGATGATTTCTTGCACCTTGTACAAATGGGAGGAATAAATTTGAGTTGAACATAGCAGATCATTTCAGGGAAAGATGAATGGGTATATTTTCTTAGTATGCACACTGGTAAATATTCTAAAAGTATAAAGAAAACAACTTTGGTGCAGAAAATATATAAAAATGCAGAAACCACCAGTTCGCTACCTATTTTGAATCTAAAATGTTTTGGCTTTCAAATAGCCAATCACGGTCTTTTTAAATTCTGGCGCTTCATAGTAACAGGTACTGTCACTGTTGTTATGTAGCATCATAGCGAGGTTGGACATATGCATTAACCTTCCTGCAAGACGATGACTATCAGCACTTGACACGGAAATTTGCGGCACATGCAGCTTCTTTTTTTCCTTTTTCGAGAAAACGCATAGGCTTTGCGTCTCAATGTATTTTTTCTGATCGAAAAACTGTGAGGGAGGCCCCGACAGTAAATATTACTCCCTCTGTTCACAAATATAAGATGTTCTAACATTTTTCTAAATCGGATGTATATTGACACATTTTAGTGTGTTTGTTCACTCATTTCAGTCCGTATGTACTCCATATTGAAATATCCAAAACATTTTATATTTGTGAAAGAAGGGAGTATTAAGTAAGAAAACATATTTACAAGATGGAGGAACCGTATAAAGAGAATGTGACAGTATACATAGGGAGGACAGGGGAGAAGAGGGGACAGAGGGGCTGCCAATTTTTCTATCCATGAAGTCCATACTCCCTTGTGTTGAACCTATCTTTGACCATGAGTCAGGCAAAGCCTTTTAACTCGAAGTGCAATTGGACTTCCAACTACACTTGATAACCGCTGGACACTGCTCCTGCTCTAGCCAATAACCATGCCTCTGCCTCTCTCAGCGTTGGGCTGCTTCTATATCCACCACGCTGGAGCATTATCAATGAGGATAAGCCTGTCCTGGGCGACGGCAGGGGTGGAATCCATGCAGCACTCTTCCATTCATGCTGCCTCATCCCCGTTTTGTGTTTCGTCCATGGGAGCTTTATATATGCTAAAGTTCTCATTCCCTGAATTCTCTTTATGTTTGGTACAAGGAAAAGAGAAATGAAAATGTTTGATCTATAAAAATACGGCTCCAAATTCTCTAAAACCAAAAGAACTGCAGTAGCCAGAACTTTGAGCATCATATACTTTTAAATGTGCCTGTACTGCTTATTTTCGCTGATCTGTTGCCTGCTTTCGTGTGCTTACGGCATTATTTTTCTTGTGTACGTTGCAGCTAAACATGCTCCCTTTTTGTCCAGGACGGTTGTTGAGCTAGCCATTCCTTGTCCTAAAAGAGGCCCAAGAGTTTTTAAGGGTTTCACTGTGGGCTTCCACCCCCGGTCATCCGAAGTGGTAAAGCTAGTTCTTTCTTTGGGTATTAATCAGCGATTAAGTTGATGTTACATCTCAGCTTGGTTCCTCTAGGTTTACAATGGATTGACTCAACTGGGATTCGAACAACTTCATCATGGGTTTAGGTAAGAGATCATATCAAAATATCCTTCCAATTTAATGAGATTAGGGGATTTTTCGAGCATAGTTGAAGTTTCAGTTTATCCAAGCCTTATTAAATGCCAACTAGAAGGTTTAACTGCTTTCATGTGAACACATAAGTCATGCTAATTGTATATAAGGTTCAGCTGGCTAGGTTCACTTGGTTCTACCGGGTTTCTGTAATATGTACTTTCTTAAAGACTATATTTGTACATAATGGGTTATCCTCAAACAAACTTCGAATTCTTGCTTGGAAACCGGTATCCAACTACCGCCTGATGGAAGAACCACAAGGTTCAAACAGATCCTAAGTCAGTTAATCGCTACCGAATTGCAGTATGATACATGTTATTTATACTTAGCTCACCTTTCAAGAATCCTTTGTGTGTGTTTAGTTTTGTTGTTGATCTCTTTGGTTACTTTATGAAGGGGAGCCTGGTGCAGTGGTAAAGCTGTTGCCTTGTGACCATGAGGTCACGGGTTCAAGTCCTGGAAACAGCCTCTTACAGAAATGTAGGGAAAGGCTGCGTACTATAGACCCTAAGTGGTCGGACCCTTCCCCGGTCCCTGCGCAAGCGGGAGCTACATGCACCGGGCTTCCCTCCCCTCTTTGGTTACTTTATCATAGTGAATAAGGATTCTGAAGCCACACTTGTACTGTCAACTTGAGTATATACGGTAAGACATGTGACCACATGTCAACTGCCTAAAGCCGAAATATTTACGAGATGTGGTCAAGACTTGATGGTGTATTAATAGCACTGTATATTAAATATGGATTGAGTAGCGTCTAGCAACCAGAGCTATCTCTGATCCACATTATCTAAGAATTTTGATATGGTCTGATTCAAAAGCTTTCTGTGCAGTTCTGATCCACATTATCTAAGAATTTTGACATGGATACATATAAATCATTGCAGTTCTGTTTTCTGTGCAGCTTTCCAAGTGAGCAGATTCACGTGTCTTTATATCTTAGCGCCATGTCTTCTCTCGCAGACCTAGTTGGAAAACCTACCTTCAGGGTAAGGAAAAAGACTTGGGGACTGTAAAAACTACACATTCTATGCCCTTATGGTTTTCTTTATGTTACCTCATTTTATTTTGGTTTTGCACATATAGTTAGTTTTTCTTTGGGGTAAGTGGTGTCCCTTAACTTTGTTGTCGGTGTTGGTCAATGGACGTACAATTGTTGTTAAAACCAGATGCTGAGAATATCAGATAACACTAGTAAACTACCCCGCAATCATTAGTGCTAACCAAACAAATGAGTGCATTGTTGTTGAAACCAGTAGCTATACCAGGCGAGTCTTGAGAGACTGCTGCCACCGTTGGTGCTAACCATATGCCTGTTGCATACCTTATGTGTTGAACTCTGCATATAATTTTCTTTTGTTTTTTTCCCACTACACAGGTTAATCCGATGAAAGGGCTTGATGTTATGCTTACAGGATCAGGGGCCAATGGTGCCGTGCCTACTGCCCTGTCTCCAACAGTTCTGAATGTGAATTGGATATGTTAGTGATTTTTTGTCTCCACATACTGATGCCATTTTGTACTTACTATTAACAAATGAGTTCGTACATTTTGTAGGTGAAATCATTCGAAGCAATCCATATGTGGTGAATGTTTCAATCCCAGTGGCGGGCTACGATCCAATCGAATTCACGCTTACCAAAGAATGTGGTTGGTTCTATTCAGACAATCACCAGCTGTGCATATAGATTTTCATGTATTGGAAATTGTTACATGAGCTTCACTAGATCTTGATTGGTGTTCTAGAAATATTGCAGAAGATGGGTCTTATGCAAATCTCAGTTGAGATTGTCAAGGAGTATTAGTATTGGCCTATATTTCCTTCCTTGCACCCCAAGTCTTGTGTAATGTTTATACCCCCCTTGGGCTATGCCATAGAGATAAAGTGCATCCATAATAGAGATAACTTCACACTTGATTCAATAGGTTTAATTTTAGATACTGTGGAAAATAATTCAAAAGATATATATCATAAGCATTTTCTGAAGATTTAACCTGTGGAATGGATAAACATGTTGCAATCTCGACACAGAGGTTGAAAAATGTTGCACGTCAAATGTATTTTGGTTGTGACAAAAAGTTGCTGTGTTTTCGTTAATTTACTTGTAAAATGGCAACTTTGTAAATTGGGATTATAATAGAACAGAACGCCATGTTAATGATACTTGTGATAATTTGTATTATTGGGAACATATGAATAGCTACTGCAAGTGTTCTTATATAAGGAAAAATATTCATATGTCAGAGCAGTTTTACTGTTTTAATAATTTATCATTGTTCTCTTTTGTACATATGATATATAATATTTTAGGTCAGTTTCTGTGATCCTGTAAATTTCAGACTAGTTTTCTTTTTGTAATATCCGTTGTCTGTGTAGGTTACACACAAGAAAAAGAGAGTGATTCTATGAGAGGGTGGGCAACATTTGGAATCATCTCTTGCATGTATGTGTTTCTTGAACTTTAGAACTTTATTGATGGTAATGTCAATTCTATCATGATTTTCTCTTATATTATTGCCATAATTGCTGTGTTGTTGCTACTTGTCCGTGTGTTGCTCTTCATTGTGTTTACAGTTCTGACGTACGTGCTCTTTGTGTGCAGATTCATTGTCTTTTCGAGCCTACTTTGTTGTGGGGGGTTCATCTACAGAAGTCGTGTAGAGCATCAGGTTTTATTTTCGAACTTCATTAAACTTTTTGTTTGGCTATGGACATTGCCATATTGGAAGCTCTCTTGAAAACATGGCACCTCTGAACCAATTTCAGGATGGTTTACATGCACTGCCTGGGATGACTACCGTGTCTGCCTTTCTGGATGCTGTAAGTACTTCGATTTGAATTCTGAGCCTCGTTATTTCCTGACCAAATCATTGACGATCATGCTGTTACAGTATATGTGGATTGCACTAGCCCTTTCCATCAGTTCGGATTTTTGGTTGCGTTGGCTAGTGCATGAAGCTTAACATGGTATTGGAGCTAAGGTCTTGAGTTCAAATCCTGACTTTCACAATTTATTAAAAATTGCTGGTAGCCCCCCCGTTGTGTCCACATAGTGGCCTCTTGAGTCATATGTGAGTTTGGCGCGCCGGCGCTCTCTTCTGGTTGCACGTGTTGACTTGTCTTCCCCGTCACACGTGAGAGGGGGTGTTATAGTATATACCGAAAAAGGCTTTCGCCCCGCTTTATATATAAAGCAATGACCGACCACAGCTCAGATACAAACGCACGCCATCACAACACACTGTTTGACACGAGAAAAACATCGGCTAAGGACTCCGGGGAGAAGGGAAGAAGGGAGTGTGTTTCTCTCAGACGCCGGGGAAAGAAAACTGTGTATGCGGGCGTGCCAGTGTACTATAGTACACAAAAGAAAAAGAGATACGGGAACATGTATTTCATTAATCTCACTGGATAAATAAAATTACAATATCCCAAAAAAAAAGGGTGCGCTCCGTGGCCTACTAGCACGGCCAAGCTGGCTGTGGCGATTGTGTGATCTCCTGGTTCCCGGGGCCTCGAAAAGCTCCCGGTTAATTACTCCCGCGGGTTGCTCCGCGGGATACCTCCGATTGAGCTGTGTGGTCGTCTTCGTCGTCTTCGCTTCGCGTTCTCCATGCATGATGATGGTGATGTGTGTGTGGGCGGCGGCAGAGCCCGTGTCCTCGTCGGTACACGCGCCGCAAGTAGCGTGGCCTTTGCGGTGGCCGCGCTTGCCCTCGCCGTCGTGCCTCGTCGGTCTTGGCGACGTTGGAAGAGTTGTTGTTGGGGTAGCATGGATCGCGCTCGGCTCGGACATCTCGACGACCAGTAGCTTCTCAGGGTGTGCAAGGGGCTACGCCTTGCGGGAGTAATTGTCGGCTGAGACCAGCATCGGTGATGACCGTCGCGTTGCTCATGCCAGCACGGCCTGTGTAGTCGACTCCTCGTCCCGACCTGACGCCGAGTCCACGGCAGTCGGCGTAGTCAAGGCATCGTCTCACGAGATCATAGAGGAGCGGTGTTGTTGTTGAAGTCGCGTCGCCCTGCACCCGCGCCTTGTCCTTGGGCGGCGCCAACTTGCTCGGCTCCGGCCTCCGAATGAGTGTGGCGCGGGTAGCAGCGACACAGGGTAGGAGGCCATCTTCCTCGTGGCATCATGGTGTGGGACCCCGGCCTTCGCTTCGTGTCCGGGCGCCGAGTGGACGTCGCCGTGCTCTACATCTTCAAAGTGTGCAGTGAGGCGGAGTGGACAATAAGCAGAAGGTAGGGAGCTGCGTGTCTCCATCTTCGGCGACACCGAGCATGATGAAGTAGATCGGTATGCTAACAAGCATCGTCGGCGTCGTCTTCGGGTGGCAACCTTCTCGCCATCAGCCGGCTAGAAGATACGTGAATGGCTCATGCATGTGCACATGCTATATCTGTTGATTGCGCCTGTATTCCTTGCTTCATTCTTCTGTACTACAGAGCACCTGTAGTTGGCTTCAACGACAAAAAGAGGAGAGCTAGTGTAGCGATAGCTCGGATGTCGCGCCGGTCACTGCACGCGGAGATGAGCCATCCGGCCGCCTGTCTTCCCGTCTTGAACATGGGCCTTGCACGCACACGGGTACATACTAGAGGCTATTCTTCAGGTGTAGACCACGCCGCGATGTTCGGTTAGGCTCTAGTGACAACATCACCAAGGCACCATTGAGTCCGGGCATGGCGAAGGAGAGGCACGACGCCGGTGTCGAAGCGGGGTGGTGAAGGAGCTCCTCGTGATTGGCGCCGACTTGACGAAATCATTGGCAGGCGGCGTCCCGGCCGGCTCTGTGGCTTCGTACTCCATGTCACCGGCTCGATGAAGTGGGCGAAGTGTGTGTGACGGTGATCTTCGCGGCGTCGAGGTCTCGAATGGCATCTCTCCGACGTGACGAAATATTCATCATCTCGTGTAATATTGAGCATAGTGTCGTCGTCTTCTATGATACCATCACGGTGAAGTGGACTCGAGCGGTGATTGTGACCTCCGCGCCATCGACCTCCATGGCGCAAGCTTGACGACATC
>NC_041384.1:217330713-217340355 GCF_002162155.2 Triticum dicoccoides
CCCTTTCTTGCCCTTCCTGAACCCTGTTAAAACAACGTCAAAGAAAAGAAAGAGGGTGATGAGGGCGTCGTTGCCACTCCCGACGCGCCGGCCAAGATTGGGCAGCTTCCGAGTCGTCCTCCCGGGCTCTAGCTGCAGCTTCTCGTCGTCTAATCGACCTCGGTGCTGCCGCAGCAGCATCTTTTATGTACGTCTCCTCCGCCAAGATGCCAACTCCATCGACGCTGCCGCACGGGCGCGTCTCCTCCTAGTGTTTCTCGATGCCTCCGTGTATCTCCTCTCCTCGTGCGTCGCCCCTCCCTCTGCGATCTGATGCATAGGTATATATAGGCCGTGGGGTAGGCCGCCGAGTGACGCGTCGCGAACGGTTGCTCCCTATTTTACTGGAAGAGATATGGATGCGTGGAGATGAAACGTCCCGATGTTTTAGCTTTGGCTCGTCCCAATCCTTTCTATCTGGCGGAGATGCTTATCTCTTCGGCGGTTCTTCTTGACATACAAATCTGCACACAAAACCAATTACCTGATACGCCCCTAGTTCACGTGGCTGCTGGTAGGCCTGTTCCTCTCCAAACGTGTGAAGCTGAGTTCATGGGCCAGGCATACGGGTATTGAGATACTCGTGTATGCATACGCGGCCGGCTGGTGTAACCATATTTGATGTCCTGTATATACGCCGGGTCTTGGGACCACGTACAACCCGGCCAGGTCACGCGCGTACGCACTGGCTGTACCAAGTCATGATCATGTGCTAGTACGCACGTAGGTAGTTTTGTCACACATATGCACGTGTATGCATGGAACATGCAATATGGTCAATAGCCCATTAACCCTCACTTTCGATCTAAGGGCATCTACACGTGCAAGGGCACTCCTTGCTCCATGCATTAAAAATGTATGTATATCATGTGGGCACATTATCATTAAAACAACTCTTTCTTTTTAGAATTATCTATTCCCATTATTTTTGTACTATATATAGTACAAAATCTCGTCGAACAAATGCCCCCTCGCCAAGTTGAGTTCGAGCGCGGAGCGATCAAACTTGATTTGGCGAAAATATGTGACCATTTAGCGCAATTTCTTGCAGCCTTGTTTTTTTAGAATAGTGCGGGTAGATCCTTCCTGCTCCTCAGGTACTCGGCTAGCTCCACTGCGGCCGACTCCGTGGCCGGCGGCCGGCGGCCTGCATACTGCTACGCGTACTTTGGCTATCCGTTGGGTTGCACCTACAAAAGAGAGACAAAGCAGTGCATGCATTGATGGATGTATGAAATGTTAGATGGAACGTGCATGGCCCATGCACAACGTGGATTTCTGAGCCATCAGCGATCCACGCATTCGCTTCGTGCCGATTCTAAAGCTAAGGTTTTTCTGCCCCCATCAAACAGCACCGGCCGCCACCACTTCGGCGTTGGCCTCAGCACTTCAGGCCTGTTCGCCGTCCTACTACCCCATACACGCTGGGCTAGCTCCACTGCGTCGGCGGCATCGACCGGTTGACTTCATCATTGCTTGCATGCGTATCCTGAACGTCCTTTAGACTGCACCTGTGTGGAAAGAAAAGTGAAGAGAAAAGAAAGAGATAAAAAAAAGAAAAAAATTAGGATGTCGCGCCGTAATCGTGATATCGGCGGTAAGCTCCAGGTCTTCATTGGTCATCGTAGTGCTCGGCGCCAACACAGCACACCATCGCCGCCGAGGTAGGAGACTTCTCGTTTGTGAACAGCTTGTGGACGCCGTGTACACCATCTTCAGAAACGATTGTTTCATCTCCATGTAGCCACGTAGTTGCAGGTATGTTCTTCTGCACGCGCATTCTTTAGGGAGCTCATTGCGACCGTCGAACGGACGATGCCAGCCAACGAGACAGCCCTACTCCGTCTTCATTTCATGGCGAATCATCATGCCTTATCCTGAAAACAAAATAGATTTTACCGAGCTTGTCGTGACCGCCTAACTGCTGCAGTGCCAAACGACTAGATCGGAGGGTTTCACAGATTCATGCTGGCCGCACTGGCGCATTGCACTGCTCCCATTATCTTCATATGATGATGTATGTGAGGCGTCGGTAGACCATCGACAACTCCGTTTCACCATGAATAGTGTACTACCAGGTGGTATGCCGGGACACCATCGGCCTTATGGATGATCGGGGGGATGATATTGCCCCCAAGGTTCATTGTTGTTGGAGACGGGGTACCAGAATGACATCAGAACCACCTTTATGAGCTCGGGTGCCTCCTTTCTACGCCCATTGTTCATGTTGGTGTAGATGATTGGTTGCCGGGATGCCGTCAGCATAGCAGGTTCACGTCGGTATATTATCGACGTCCACAGGCGTAAGGGGTTGCCCCTATGCCTGTGTTGTTGGTTGGTGTTCATACTCGACGTCGGGTTGGCGTCAGCAACGCCGAGAAGTACCTCTTCATTGTCTGCAAAAGATGTTGGGGAAGCGCGACAACTAGAAATAACCAACAAAACAAAGCGAACAAGGAGGAAAAAAACAAAAAGGAGGGTTTGGTTGGGTTTTAAAATGTTGGCTTTCCCGTTATACACCAGCTATGGGGGTGACATCCGAGAAGGCTACCAAAGGACTTGTCATCGGGAATCGTCGAAGTACCATGACGATTACAAATCTACAAACTGCTTAAGCCTCAGTGTACGTGTATGAAGACGCCGTGTTTCGGGATGCTTCCGAGAGGCAACAGAAATTCATATTCTAGCCCATCATCATGCAGAGGGTCCCCACAGCCCGCCATGCCCCCTGAGCATGCCTCATGAACCCGGAGACTTGGGTATGGTAGGTTCAGGGTGGGTGGTTTTGGGAGAACAGCTTGGCGATTTTTCTTCATGCCTTATTGAGGGATGGTGAACATCTACCTTCCGCTTTCTTTCCAGTGAGTCTCGTACTGCTTGGGACGACTTGACTGCTTCTTGGACTCTTGAAATTTTTTTTGATTGCTTCTTGGAGATTTAGGATTCTTTTTTTATGCGGATTGATTGATTGGCCGCAGACTTCATGAACTTGCTTGAACGTTTGTGGATTCTGCTTGCACTTCTTGAGGATTCTTCTTCCATGACTTCTCGAAGACCCGCCTTGAGAACTTGGAAGGCACATGTTCACCTCTGTGGCCTAAGAAAACCCTCTGGCATTTTATCTAGAGCTTTTGGTGGCGTACCCCAGGGTTGTCATGTGGCTACGTACCGGACCAACTTGCATTGGGCCAGGTAGCCACCATGCATCTTTTCCTATAGTCTCCCCTGGGATGCGAGCCTCTGCGCACATGAAGCATGACAGGAAACATGAAGGGAGCGGGGTCTCGGCTCTCAAAAGTGCCCAAGTAATCGTCTCCGCTGCCTCCAAAAGCATACGCCTGATACGTGTCGTGCATTGTGGGTGTAGGAGCCGCTCTTCCTGCAACTTGACACATTGTGCCATCCTCCGACAAGTCCTAGGGGAGCCGAAACTTCAATCAACAGCATGATGTAGTAGGGGAAAGCCAGCTTATTTTTTTGTTGGATTGAGTCCGTTAAAATTGGGGAGACCAAGAAAATATCCACAAGATGCAACGAAGAGTGCATCATGGATCCGATAGGCCACTAAAAAGGGTCCCCCCAAGGAAAAAAGGCAACGAAAGAGGCAACATTTTAAGATAATTTTTTTTTAAGGAACCTTCCGTTGATTGGGGACATAGGCCGGGCTCCTTGGGAATCAACCAACTGGTATGCACCCCCATCGCAGACTTGCTCGGCGACATATGGTCCTTCCAACTTTGCCTCGAACTTCCCCTTCGTCTTGTGAGTGATGACGATGGGTCAGCGGAGCACGAGGACCCATTCGCCCCTCCGAAATAAGCGTTGCTTGATGAGCTTGTCGTAGGCTCTCACCATGTTCCGGCGGTAGAGCTCCAAGTTTTGCAGGGCTTGCAGTCGCTCCTCTTCAAGGGTGTCAAGCTCCTGGAAACGAATTTGTACCTGTTCACCCTGTCCTTCCTGCAGAGGCACCCGTAAAGAGGGTAGCTAGACCTCTTGTGGCAGGACGGCTTCACTCCTGTAAACGAGAGAGAATGGAGTAGCCTTTGTCGGGGTACGCACTGTAACGCGGTACGCCCATAAGGACTCGAAGAGACGATTGTGCCAGTCTCTCTTGTGCCTTGTCACCGTCTTCTTGAGTATCATGCCGAGCGTCTTGTTGAAGGCTTCGATCGCTCCATTGGCTTGAGGGTAGTAACCGGTGGAGTAGTTCCACTTGACCTTGTACTTCTCCATGAATCTGTACCTCCTGTTGGACCTGAAGTCCTTGGCGTTGTCGGAGGTGATGCGGTGTGGAATCCCAAAGCGATATATGATATTTCGCTCTAGGAAGTTGATGACGTTGTCGCTCTTCACCTTCTGTAGTGGAACAACTTCCACCCATTTGGGGAAGTAGTCCGTCGCGGCGAGGATCAAACGATGCCCCCTGGATGGTGGAGGGTCGATGAGGCTGACGACGTCGACTTTCCAGGCGTCAAATGGCCAAGAGGGAGCGGTAGGGTGAAGCGGGACCGGCGGCTGATGTTTGAAGTCGCCATGCACTTGACAGTTGTGGCATGGCCTGGTCACCCGAAGGCAGTCTGCCATGACGTTGGGCCAGTAGTACCCTGCAAGACATATGCTATGATACATCTTAACACCTCCTTGGTGCCCGCCGCCAACTCCATGGTGCATCCCTGGAGGATCTTCTCGGCTTCGCCTCGGTTAATGCACTGAAGTAGGACCTCCTGTCCATGAGACCGCCTGTATAGGACACCTGCTTCATATAAAGATAAAAGGGGAGTCGTCGTTGTAGTTGGCGTCTCGCGACGGGGTTGTCGGGGAGACTGCCATGCTTGAAGTAGTCGAGGAAGGGTTGCAGCCACTCGTCTTCCTCCACGGCGTTCGTCATGATGGAGTTGACTTCGTACTCCACCAGGATAAGCTCCAGAACAGCTGGGAGGAGCCACCTTTCTTCAACATTTACTTGCGTGGTTTTATTATCAGGGAGCATCAATGCTGCCGCTAGTTTTGCCAAGGCATCAACAGGCGCATTTCTGCTTCACGGGACATGGAGAACTTCAACATGATGAAATTTTTCCATGAGGTTACGGGCCACAATGTAGTACGGCCCCAGTTCAGGCTTGTGCACCTCGTAGATGTCGTTGACTTGATGAACTATGAGTTGGGAGTCACCAAAGGCCCGTAAAGAACGGACTTTCATGGAGAGCGCCAGGAGAAGGCCGAAGATGAGTGTCTCATACTCCGCTTCATTATTTGAGCATACTTCCTTGAGGAGGGAGAATGAGTGATACATCACTCCTCCTTATGGCGTCTTGAACACCAAACCTGCGCCTGCCCTTCGACTTGGGGCTCCGTCAGCGTCGGCGTCCGTGCGGGAGACGCCGTCAAAGTAGAGCTCCCACGGTGCGTCAGGGTCGATGGTGAAGACCGCCTCGTCAGGAAGGTCGGTGATGATGTGGTGGAATCGAAGGTTGGAGCGGTACATCCGTCGCTCTGGCGATGCTTAGCCATATCCCTCTGGCTTGTCAATGTCCGATGATGAAGATGTCTGGCCTTGTCGGCTCAGACGGATGGGTGGCCTTAACCTCGTCGGTGCTTGGCCTCATGGTGTCCGCCTCGTCGGTGTCGGACTAGATGTCTTGCCTTTGCCTCGTCAGTGCCCGGCAAGATATGGATAGCTTCATCGGAGAAAGACATGTCGGTGAAGTGGTTTCGCCACGTCGGAGCTTGGACGATGTTGGGGAAAGGTGTTGATATAGAAGTCGGAGTAGACTTGAGTGTCGCCGTGTGGCAGCGTTGCTTGAAGATGACGACAATATGAGCTCGTCGATGTAGACCTTGGGACGTCGCAGTTACGAGTACAACCTCCACTCGGTGTAGACGGTTGGCGTCGAAGAATGGCGGCGTGCTGGTGTAGTCGGCGTCCCGCCAGATGAAGAGTTGATGAAGTTGGCGACCGATGCACCGTGTCGATGTAGTCGGATGTTGGCGTGTCGGTGTAGTCAGCGTCCACCCCGGGGTGTGAAGCCGATGAAGATGGTGACGGCATGTTGATGTAGAGGTCCTCCTCGTCGAGCCAGGGGTTGATGTCGATGGCCCTGCCATAGTCATGGGTGCTGAACGTGGAAGTCGTAGAGGATGGCTCGAGCGCCGCGGTTGCTGAGTGGTGTGACATGGTGATGTCGCCCACCCGATGATGTCCATGGAGACACATCTGGTTCTGGCTTTGCCGACACGCGTCCCAGCATGATGGTGATGATGCTTGATGTTGCTAAATCATCCTGCCTGAAAATACATATCCCGTACTATGCAAAATATCGTATAAATCAATGTTTAATTACCTTGGTTTGACTTGAAGGCCATGTTGGATTAATTGATGCCAAACACGTGGTTGAAGATGGCTACATGTGGATGCCAATGAAACTTCACAGTTCCTGCCTTGGCATGACCTATGTTGGCGCGCGTGGTCGCTGCCTCGGGGCGCATGCGTGTAACTGCCGCCGTTTGCCATCGTCAGGGAGACAACATGGATTGAAACGGAGTGCATCTCATGCTAGGAGATGGTTGATGAAGACATGAAGAAGACAAAGGGCAAGCCGTAGTCCACGGCAAGGCCGGATCACTAGCTGGCAGCGCCATCGAGTAATCTTCATATTTGGCGACGTAGTGTGAGGGCAGAGCTAGCAGCGGGCCATACGCGGGCAAGCTCCGATCGTTCCCGCCACCGTCTCCGTGGAGGTCCCATAGCCCGCTCATCGGATGAACCATTGAGGTAGATGGTGAGGACACCGGGCTGCACGCCGGCGGCCCCGGTGACAATGCCATGGAGGTGGACATGGTGCGGGGCTTGTACGTCGGCTCGTCCGATATGGCGCCTGGCTGCGGGCCGGCAGCTTCGACGTTGTTGTGGCGGTGTAGATGGCACCTGGCCGCACGCCGGCTGTACCTTCGACATCGCCGCCGAGGTGGAGTTGGCGCCGAGCAACTCACCGATGGCCTCGCCACCGTCGACGTCATGGCGTCTGGCGCGTCCATGGAGTTGCAGTCGTCCGAACGTCTGGTGTCGGTGTAGATGGGAGAATGCACAGCCGAGTACTTCAGGATGCAAGTGTTGGTGCAGATTGAAGGGAGCTTCGCCGGTTCATTCTCCAGCGCGTCCTTGGTTGCCGTGCAGGGTGCCGTGACCGCCGGCGGGTCATGCGCGACGGTGTGTCCCGGCTACGCCTGTGCCTACAACAGGGTTCTCCTAGGCATGCTGCCTGCGGCCTCCGTCAGCGCGTGTACTCGCTGCCTCCTGGGTTGCTCGGCGAGCATGCCGTTGGCATGGCCGCGTCTTTGCGATCCTCCTCGACGCTGCTGCTGCAGGCGTGTCCCCACCTGCCTGTGTGTTGCCCCCTGGGGCGCACCCTGTGTTGCCGCTCCCGAGTGTTGTCTGACCGGTTGATGCGCTGAAATAAGCGGAAGACAAAAGAGAAAGAGAGAAGACGCATGAAGGCCTCTCCATGAAGATGGACTTCATGAATTTGTTCTTCCCTCGTCGGGGATAGAGAATGGTGCAGCCTTAGATGTCGGCCTTCTCCTCCTTGCTTGTGGACAATTGCACTTGGTCATCACAATGGATGTGGTCTGGCTCGGGGCGTCGTCCAGTGGTTCGAGGAAGAGGAAATGGCGTCGGGCTGCATGCTGGAAGCTCCTACATTGTGGTATTAGTGTAGATGGTGCCGCGCTGTACGCCGGCAGCCCCTCCGATGTCATCGCCGAGGTGGAGTTGGCGCCGAGCTACTTACCGGCAGCCCCGCCACCGTCGTCGTGGAAGCGTACATGGAAGAAGATACCACCGCGAGCTCTCCGGCGGATGTCTGTCGACGTCGTGGTACGTCCATGTGGAGCTGCAGTCGCTGGCGCGTCGTCCACGCTGCATTGGGTGCAAGTGCACCAATTAGTAGTGCCTCTTTTCTGTGGCTCCCCCTACCAAGGCTCCTCTGCGTGTCGAGGCCGCCGCAACCACGGCCCCTTCTCCTTGATGCCTACATCCTTCGTTGCACTCGGCTTGCCCACACGAGTAGCATGTGGCCGATGGAGTTTCTTCATGTAGCTTGCGTCTACATGCATGGCCACACATTTGTACGTGTTGTGCTTCACTATCTTCATGTGTTGCCGTCGTCGCGTCCATGGAGCCTTCGGTGGAACCTGGGTGAGTTGCCCATCATGCGAGTTCCCCTGGGATCGCCATAATTGGTGCAATCTTCTGGCTCGGACGTAGTCCGCACCACCACCGGCGGGGCGCCGCTGTGAGCTAGCCTCTGTCGGCGCATCTTCCTTGCCGCTGCCACCACGAGCTTTGGGCAAAGTCTCCTCCTGGCTGGGTGCCCACCTTGAGCGACTCTCCGCCAGATGCAAGCCGATGCCCATGTAGACGAACTTCCTCTGGATGTATATGCGCTTCTACAAGAAAGAAGATTAAAGCAGAGGGAAAAAAAATGCATTGTTATGCCTCTTGCAGCATGGCGTTGCTGCCGTCGGCATGTCTGCCGAGCTAGGCATAGTTCCTCCTTCTCGTCGACCGTGCGGACCAATAACGATCGCTTGGCACGCATCCACAAGTTACCAAGCCTATTAATTGTTGGCGGCCACTTTGACTTTTAGCAAGGAACTCGGGCATAGAGTGTGCCCCCTGCTGGATATATCAGCCTTGATTTATAGACGTCACTTCATGCCCTTGGAGCAATGAATGCCCCAGACAATAGCAACATCTTATGGACACGAATTTTGCCACCAATTCCTAATGATGATGAGGCAAATTAAAAATGCACCCAAGGATTGGCGCCATCTCATACTGTTGGAGAAGACTTGAAGACGAATTCGACGACCATTATTGCATAGCAAAGATGGGAGGAGAACCATGTCCCACCGGGCGTGCCAATTTGTTTGACACGAGAAAAACATCGGCTAAGGACTCCGGGGAGAAGGGAAGAAGGGAGTGTGTTTCTCTCAGACGCCGGGGAAAGAAAACTGTGTATGCGGGCGTGCCAGTGTACTATAGTACACAAAAGAAAAAGAGATACGGGAACATGTATTTCATTAATCTCACTGGATAAATAAAATTACAATATCCCAAAAAAAAAGGGTGCGCTCCGTGGCCTACTAGCACGGCCAAGCTGGCTGTGGCGATTGTGTGATCTCCTGGTTCCCGGGGCCTCGAAAAGCTCCCGGTTAATTACTCCCGCGGGTTGCTCCGCGGGATACCTCCGATTGAGCTGTGTGGTCGTCTTCGTCGTCTTCGCTTCGCGTTCTCCATGCATGATGATGGTGATGTGTGTGTGGGCGGCGGCAGAGCCCGTGTCCTCGTCGGTACACGCGCCGCAAGTAGCGTGGCCTTTGCGGTGGCCGCGCTTGCCCTCGCCGTCGTGCCTCGTCGGTCTTGGCGACGTTGGAAGAGTTGTTGTTGGGGTAGCATGGATCGCGCTCGGCTCGGACATCTCGACGACCAGTAGCTTCTCAGGGTGTGCAAGGGGCTACGCCTTGCGGGAGTAATTGTCGGCTGAGACCAGCATCGGTGATGACCGTCGCGTTGCTCATGCCAGCACGGCCTGTGTAGTCGAC
>NC_041384.1:217342091-217344940 GCF_002162155.2 Triticum dicoccoides
CGGGGCATCGACCTGGTGACCTCGACGGTGGGCGGCGTCGTGGCGTGCTCCGCGTCGTCGTCTTGGCCGAACCGTCGTGACGAGGCGAACAACAGGTTGTGATGACGACCTCTTCGTCGTTCTTTGTGGCACTGGCTTGGTGAAGACCATCTCCGGCGACGTCGACTTCACCTTCCGGTCCGGCGGCTCCATCTCCGACGGGGGTCCGATCATGCGAACATTGCTCTTGGCAACGCTCCCGACCTGTGTGCGTGCATGCTATATGCAAAGAAGGAACAAGGAAAGGGATGGGTTAGATCAAAGTTTACGTTCGGGGAAGGTGAGCTTCGCGTCCATGTCACAGCCGCCGAGCTCCTTGTACGCCGGCCTCCTCTCTCCGTGTACGCCGGCTCGGGTACCTGCGTCTTTCCTCCTGCCGGGTAGATGGATGTATTCCTGAAGGAATGGAGTGCTGCATGGTGGATGGATGGGTGCTGGAGGTGTTATGCGATGGATGTGTGCGTGCGTGAGTTCCTCTCCTCTGGCCGTGCTGCCGCCAGGGGCGCATCTCCTCCTCGTCCTCTCCCTTGTCGTGTGTGAGTCCCTTTCTTGCCCTTCCTGAACCCTGTTAAAACAACGTCAAAGAAAAGAAAGAGGGTGATGAGGGCGTCGTTGCCACTCCCGACGCGCCGGCCAAGATTGGGCAGCTTCCGAGTCGTCCTCCCGGGCTCTAGCTGCAGCTTCTCGTCGTCTAATCGACCTCGGTGCTGCCGCAGCAGCATCTTTTATGTACGTCTCCTCCGCCAAGATGCCAACTCCATCGACGCTGCCGCACGGGCGCGTCTCCTCCTAGTGTTTCTCGATGCCTCCGTGTATCTCCTCTCCTCGTGCGTCGCCCCTCCCTCTGCGATCTGATGCATAGGTATATATAGGCCGTGGGGTAGGCCGCCGAGTGACGCGTCGCGAACGGTTGCTCCCTATTTTACTGGAAGAGATATGGATGCGTGGAGATGAAACGTCCCGATGTTTTAGCTTTGGCTCGTCCCAATCCTTTCTATCTGGCGGAGATGCTTATCTCTTCGGCGGTTCTTCTTGACGTACAAATCTGCACACAAAACCAATTACCTGATACGCCCCTAGTTCACGTGGCTGCTGGTAGGCCTGTTCCTCTCCAAACATGTGAAGCTGAGTTCATGGGCCAGGCATACGGGTATTGAGATACTCGTGTATGCATACGCGGCCGGCTGGTGTAACCATATTTGATGTCCTGTATATACGCCGGGTCTTGGGACCACGTACAACCCGGCCAGGTCACGCGCGTACGCACTGGCTGTACCAAGTCATGATCATGTGCTAGTACGCACGTAGGTAGTTTTGTCACGCATATGCACGTGTATGCATGGAACATGCAATATGGTCAATAGCCCATTAACCCTCACTTTCGATCTAAGGGCATCTACACGTGCAAGGGCACTCCTTGCTCCATGCATTAAAAATGTATGTATATCATGTGGGCACATTATCATTAAAACAACTCTTTCTTTTTAGAATTATCTATTCCCATTATTTTTGTACTATATATAGTACAAAATCTCGTCGAACACACACGCACACACCCACGGCTGGATACATAGGCGCTGAGCGCGGCAACACTACCCCTAGTACTACAAGAGCAACCGGAGTCCTCAACCGTGGACATGCCAACGCGAAGAGAAAGAAGCCGCATATGACGAACCGTGTGCTCCAAGGCGGCGCCTTCAGGAAGGTTACGACACCAGAGCGCCGTCACCGCCCGACCCGAGGATCAGAGTTTCCCCTGGAGCAACACGACGGGCAATGAGAGCTGCGACGACGCCTTCAAGAAGGGAGCGAGCTTCGTCGCCGCCAGTCCGTCCGAAGATAGATCAGGTTTTCACCCCGGCCAACACTCACCACCACCGGATGCCACATCCCGTTGACCACGCCGCCCACACGGCCATGGCCACCGGGCAGCACCTAACCACGGGCTCTGCCCAAGAGCACCGCGGAGCCACCCCCAGGGCCGCTGCCCTGGCATCCAAGACCTGGAATCCACCTCACTCGAGACCCACCGCTACCTCAGCCAAAGATGCGAGCGGAAAGCAATCGCCTTTCGCACCCCTGGGCTGCCCCTAACGCCAAAACCCAAAGGTCGGCCAAAATTGGCCTCCATCGACCCATCCTGCTGCCGGGCGCGAGACGAGCACGGTCCTGCTGCCGGGCGCGAGACGAGGTCGGTCCTGCTGCCGGGCCCGAAACGAGCTCGGTCCTGCTGCCGAGCGCGAGACAAGCGATGGACCATAGTCGGGGGAGGGCCGAACCTTCGACGGAGGTAGCAACCAGACGACGAGGAGAGGGCCGAAGGTCGAAACGGGCCGCCAACAGACGAGCCGACGCTGGAAAGCCAGCCGCCGGCCCAGTCGACCCGCCGAGCTACCATGGAGCCGGCACAGCGAAGCCACCTTGCCGCCGCCACCCACAGCCGGGACCGCAGCCACGCCGGGCCGGGGCCCCAAACCCGCGCCGCCAGCCGAAAAAAAGGCGAAATCCGGCCGGCACGCACCACCACCACCACCACCATGCCGCCGCCAACGAGCGCAACAGCCCCTGCGCGCCACCGCAGCCCGTGCCGCCCGCGAAGCGACGGCCGGAGGATCCACCACCGTCGAGATCAGATCTGGGAAACCCTCGCTGCCACTTCGAGCACACCCTGCCACCGCTTCCAAGCACGCCAGTCCCCAAGCACCATTCCCCGCAAGGCCCAGCAGCCCTCCACGCCACTGCCCTCAGCCGCCGCCGTCGCCTTGGCTGCTGCCGGTGCTGCGCCGTCGCGCCCCGCCAAGCGCCACGCA
>NC_041384.1:217345257-217385896 GCF_002162155.2 Triticum dicoccoides
AGAGAGTCGGTGTTATAGTATATGTGGATTGCACTAGCCCTTTCCATCAGCTCGGACTTTTGGTTGCGTTGGCTAGTGCATGAAGCTTAACACATGCTAGTTTACTTACTCCCTCCGTCCGGTAAGGCTGGTTGTAATGGGAGTATCATAGCTAGTATCATGCATGCCAACTAGGCAAATTTGATGATGTGTCATAGAATTAAATGAAGAAAGAGAGAGTTGAGTATCATATCATGATACTGTATCATAATAAATGCTAGGCTAGTATGTGTCATGCATGGCAATAAATAAAGTACTACATGATACTAATATATGATACCACACACTAGGGAGGTAGTATCATACACTAGTATCATATGCATGATACTAGTATATGATATCCCCCATTACAACCAGCCTAAGGAGTGTTCGTTTGGCTTCAAAATTTGTCCACAAAAGAGTGTACTTCTATCTTCCCAATGCACTTTAAAGTAGAAAAAGAATACTTCTCTCTCATCACACGGTATTCAAGACCAATAGCAATCTACACATGGTCTTCTTACTTTCTACATGCACTTAGCTCATTGGAGGTTGGTTAATTAAAGAGGAGAGAGATGGTGCCTTGCACTTTTCCAATGCATTTTTTAATTCACTAAAACGTGTCTATATACATCCGATTCACAAAAAAGTTAGAACATCTTATATATTTGTGAACAGAGGGAGTACTTTGTAACCTAATAACCATTCATCAGGTTGGAAGACCAAGAGGCTACCTCAGAGCAGGTGATCCTAGTGGAAATCATTCAAGCCAAGTATCGTGGGAGAACACTTCTGTTACCACACCAGCAGCACAGAGGACAAATGATGGAAGATATGGGACAATATGAGCCATGCTTAGTTTTGTGGAATTTGTCTTGTAGGTTTGCACTTTTTACTCATTTTACTTGGTCTTTATTTAATATCTTTTTCTTGTATATATGTAACTGCATCTGAAATCAGCTCTCCGAGTTTTCTTCTTTGCATCTTCCATCGAAAGAAACCAAATGTTTCAGAGCAAAAGAAGATGAGATATCTTTCATTGAAAGGAATAAAATTACATTTCTGAATGAAAAATCAATCTGAAGCCACATTTCAAACTATGTCACCGAACATTAGCAGGATGACATTTAAATGACAAACTGTGGAAATCACAAGCAAAGGAACCCATTGAACTTGTTGACTAGCGAACATGATTAACCCTGCGGCAGTTCATACGGATTTCTCCGTCAGAACCCAAGAGGGGATTTGTGTTCCCCATCTTGATTATCGAGTTCACGTAGTGTTCAAAAAACAAGGACTCATTTTCTGCATAACTTTTGACCAGGTGTGCTATTTCTGGGTCTTTTCCGGTCCACAAAACCTGATCTGAATTAAGAAGGCCTCTTCCCTCCACTATCAACTTGTAATAGCTGTTGTCGAATTTCGGAGGGCTGGCAAAGTCTAGCGGGCTGATGTTGTTATCACCTCCGGTGCGTGGGCAGACTGATGCCAGTTTGTGATAGAACCTTTTCTCCAGTGTCATGTCCGGTTTGTTATCTCTATGCTGATTGTAGAGCCGTTGTTTGAAACTAACACATCTGGCCATTCCAATGGTGTGGCTACCTGTTGGAATGCAGCAAGATGGAAGGTGTCATTGATATGAGAATATGCTGACCCGATACTTGGCCAGCGGTATCAAGTATTTTTGTGGTGTTAAATTTGAAGTTGCACTGCTGGTTTCAAGGCCTGCAACGCTGATCTAACTGGAACACCTAATATGATTATATGATCTACTTTTATGTTGTTCCAGTCATCTCTTTCCAGCAGATACATTACTTACAACTTTATGCCCTTTTGTTTATCTACTGCATGTTTTTTCTTACTGTTATCTCAAGCTTAAGTTTATGACAGGAAGCCAGTGCACAACCATGCCATTTCTAGGCTATTTGACTTCCCTAACAAACCTTTTTATTTTATGACTTTACCTCAATGTGGAGTACTTCGAACATTGGAAAGGTGATATACCTGATAGTGCTACAAGGTCCGTTTTATCCAGTCCTTGCCTTCCGAAGAATTTTACAAGACGATGCAGTGTTGCATTGGGTGGAGGCAGGTTCTTATTTGCTAGCTTCATATATGCTGTCTTTGAATCCCTCCTTCCCAGCGAGAGTTCCCAGTATGGTCCACCACTCTGTCATATCAAATATGTGTAACAACATCACAACCACACATTTAATTGAGGACATCAGTAGTTTTCAGTCTTCTATTCCTCTTAAATATGATAACATAAAGTAGTTCCTTTGAGAAATTTTCTGTTTCCCCCCACTATACATCAGTAGTTTTCAGTCTTCTGTTCCTCTTAAATACGATAACATAAAGTAGTTCCTTTGAGAAATTCTCTGTTTCCCCCCACTATACATCAGTACTTTTCAGTCTTCTATTCCTCTTAAATACGATAACGTAAAGTAGTTCCTTTGAGAAATTCTCTATTTCCCCCACTACAGAAGCAGTCTAGCAAGGTTTATATTATTTCTTTAGTAAATGAGCACATGTTTATATAACATGTAAAAAGCAGATACTTACCAATACTGTTGAACCTCTGGCAGCTAGGGCAATAGTATCAGCACAAGAGATTGTGTGTGGGCATGCTTCTTCCAGTGCAGCTTTAATCTCATCTATGACTTCAAATCCTCTAATAGAATTCTTGTTGGGAAGAGCGTTTTTCTCGCTTGCCACTGCCTTGCTGTCATCAAGCAGAACTGATGCATCGCAACCCTGAAATTTGACGAAAATGTTTTTCCTTATCTATAATAGCTGAACTAACCATGACTGGTTGTAGTAGTAGCTCAAATCACGGTGTTCCGGGTTATCAAGGAAATGCACAATTTAAACTTATGGTGAACATTGTGGTTGTAGGAATGTTGTTTACTAGTTGATGTGCATTTGAACCGTGCTTAATAGTAATAATTACCTGGACAAAGCAGTCATGGAAAAGGAGCCTGAGAAGGGACGCGGCGATGCGCGGTTCCTTGGCAATCGCCTTCTTCAAGACGGAGACTACAATCTCATCAGCTTGCGGGCATGTGGACCTGTAGAAATGTGGAGAAAGGCCTGGCTTTGGACTGTGTCCAATTGGATGGGCACCCTCATGGTTGTGAGTAGGGAAGAAGGCAAGAGAGGCTGAGAAGTAGAAAGAGGCAAGGAGGATCGCAGCAAGGCATCTCTTGGATGAATCCATGAGCTTTGAGCCTTTGATGCAATGCTGCTGTGATTTGGTTCTTGCACACTGCTTCCATTTTATAGAACTAGTACATACTAATGTGATTCAAGTTCGACCGCATGCATCGTTCCATCCACTCCACTCGTGGTAAGATTAGGAACCATGTATGTGCTTCAGGTGCACCTGATCTAGAGATAGCTTTTGTTTTAGTTCCTTGATCATTTTCCACTATCTCATGCTCTAAACCATCGCCTACTTTCTCCTATGATTGGTCTGGTTCCAAATGGAGAGCGACGGCAATTGTTTCTTTTGTACTATATGGATATGGTTTGTGCACGGGCAGCATTCATTAGAGTTTTTGCTTTGTTGGGAAGAGAAAGTGTTAACGCATCTGCTCCACCTAGTTTATCTTAATCATACCGGTTATAATGAATGCAGAATGATGGTATCAGCTGCACCTACTACTCCAAATGATCCTTGGTCGATGGGACAAGTGGAAGGAAAAGCGTATCAAGTAATTTTGAGGATCCCCTCCGCGCCTCCCCCTCCCTATCCCCTCCCTCCGCCGCCGCCTGAGGTGCTCGCCGGCCCGGCCGCACGACACCAATGAAGGTGGCGGCGGGGATCTGGTGGCTTCGCCTTCGCGGAGGGCCACGGCGTCCGGGGCGGCGGCTCCGATGGCCGGTGTCCGGCGTGGCCGGTGCGGCGGGCTGCGCCGGTAGGTGCTGGCGGACTGCCTCCCTGGCCGTGCGGTCGGCGGGGGGGTGGCGGGCGATGGAGAGGCGGCGCCCCCGCGTGGGTCGTCCTGCGCTCCTGGAGAAGCTCCGTTCCTGCTCGTGATCTGCTCCGATCTGCGCCCTGCTCCAGCCCCTGGTGGCTTCGTCGCCGTCTTGGGGGATCTGGACGGACGGATCTGGTGGTTGGGCGTGATTCCGGGGGAAACCCCTGGCCGGCGCGGCGGCCTCACCAAAGGCGACGTCTTCGGCGCCGTGGTCCTTCCTGGAGGCTTTGGTGTGGTTCTCCCCTCCCACTTCTCCCTCGAGCACAGGTGAAGACCTGCCCTCCCCTTGCATGGTCGATGGCGGCATCCGGTGCCGTGATCCTTCTTGAAGGCGTCTTCCGGGGATTGCTCGTGTGGGGTGGAGCTGCTGGTGGCGTGGTGACGGTGTGAGGTAGCCTGTTCTTATCAGTGGCGGCTGCCGTGGTCTCGGTCCAATCCCTGACCACTGCTTTGGCTATGCCCCTTTTGGCCTTCTCCATGGATCTTCGCCTTCGTCCGATGACTTGCGGTTGTGAGCCGTTTCGCTTAGCACTAATGTACTTGCCGTGGTGGAGCGGTACTTCATCTCACTCATTGATGGCGGTGAGGATCGGCGGCATGGCGCTGTGGAGGTTCGCCGCCCGATGCGCGGAGATGGACTCGCGCAGGAGGAGGTTGCCGTCTGGCGTCATGGTGACGCCGATGGCTGAGTGGCCAGATAAGGTAGAAACCTCGATATGATCTGAAGATGGACCTGCGGAAGATGGTGGCGACGACACGCGAGTGCGTCTGACCGGATTGTGCCCCAGACCCAGTATGTGGCTCGGCTGGGGATTCCGAATATGTTTCGGTTTCCGGCTTTTGATGTTAGGCTTAGGTGAGTGGTTCGGGTAGTGGCCTAGCTAGCACCCCTTCATCATTTTGGGTAGGAGTAGTGGCATGTGTTGCCAAGATGGTGGATTCAGACTTATTGTTGTAATACTTTGTAAGGTCCTCGAGAATAATCAATAATATGGCCGTATGCATCTCCCGGATGCAGAGGCCGGGGGTCATCCCTCTTTTCTAAAAAAAAAAAAAAAAAAGTAATTTTGAGGATACCCTACAAAGAAAAAAGTAATTTTGAGGAGACATTGAATTGCATGGCAATATATGCCAAAGGAGCACGTAGTAAATTGTTAATGTTATCATGTGCGTGCATGTCACCTCAGCCAGGACGAACTGAGGTTAGGTAAGGCCTGGACTTGCATTGACGTGCTGATAGGACGACATGTGGGGGGGTACTACTAGTAGAAGAAACAAGCCGTGTCTGACTGTCCGGCATTAAAGGGCGCGCCGGAAATTCTGGTTATACTGGCCGGCGTGTGCTCTGCTCTGCCTGCTTCCGACGGCGCGGCTTCTTGGGAGAGTTAAGACCAATAATTCACAAGGGTATGTAGGAGACGAAAACAAAGTTAGCTACTAGTACGAGACACTGCACCACATCTTGTGGGCTGCGTTTTTGCGCGTATTACCTGGCACGAAACCCCGACGACCCTAGCTCCGGACGGCTCCGTCGACTACTTCAACTGGCTCTCCTCGGCTCTTTTGCTCACCCCGACATCTCGGCGACGAAGACTAGCCACTATTGCAGCGCTCACGGCCTGGTCGATCTGGCATCACCGGAACGCCGCCATCTTTGACAAGATCACACAGTCTGCCCTTGCTCTTATTCAGGCAATCAAAGACGAAGCTCGCGCCAAGGCCGCGGCAGGAGTTCGAGGGATGAACACACAAACGCTTGTAACCTAAGCCCGTAGCTTGTTTGGGGCTGAGCAACCCCATTCCTTCTGCTCCACCAGGTGTCGCGGGCTCGCCATTCGTGTGTACGAGGCCACGGCATCCACCCTTGTAATTGCTTCTTTCCCTCTATCAATGCAATGATACACTGCTTAGCGTATTCGAGAAAAAAAAAACAATAGCATGGACTCACTCTAATGCAAACATCTTTTTGCTAATTTTTGAGGTTTTTTTTTTTGCTATTTGTAATTTCTCCCATGTCGAGCAATATTGATTTTTTCCTAGACCATTGGATTTGACCTATATATCGATTAAAACTGAAGAAAATTACATACTGTCAATGCTGTTCATCTTGAAGAGCTTGTGTATTGCTATTTGGACTGTTGATGGGGAGCTATAATATTGTTCTCATCGTTTATCATTTATTATCCAACAATGTTCAAAGCAAGCTTTCTTTTTTCCTAGGGAAATATTCAAAGCAAGTTTGTTACGAGGATTACGTTCCGCAGTGCTGAGTATCTTACATGCAGCTCGTAACGAAGAAAATGATATGTGTGGACCCACATTAGAAAGTGGTTACTAAATTATTTTGCCCAAATTTCTAGTATGCAACACAGAAGAACCTACTCTACAGTGATCTACAACGACTTATATTACTCCCTCTGTCTAAAACGTGTCGCAAAAGTGAACAGAGGGAGTAGCAACTTGTATGGCTTATTATGGTACTAGTATATATATTCTGAGTGCGGCGTTTCGGTGCCCAGGCTCATCTGCACCCGGGCAAAAAAATTTCAAAAGAAAAAGAAATTCTATTTTTTGTGTAGTAGATAATTTGATGCACGAGGTTCGCTCCAATTTTCAGATCATTTGAATATCTGAGTAGCTCTCACCAAAAAAGACAAATCAGGTCAGAACCGTGCATGAACAGTAAACTTTTTTACAGACCCCAAATTTGTTTTTTTTGTTGAGAGCTACTCAGATGTCGAAATGGTTTGAAAATTGGAACGAACCTCACGCATCAAATTATCTACCACACAAAAAATTTGATTTTTTTTGAATTTTTCTAGTATTTGTTTTGAAATTTTTTTGTCAGCGCAGGTGCAGATGAGTCTGGGCTCAGAAATGAATTATCGATATAATCTTAAATATTGTAAGATTTATTTTTCGAAAAGGATCAAATATTTTAAGATGATGTAAAAAAACAATTTGTCATTTCATCATTGGTACCACATACTTCTCTCTTTCTCTTACATAGCATCCCTTGCAGAAATCTAGAGTTCGTTCGTCACAAAACACCATCTGGGGCTCCCAGACTACAAGTCTACAACCACACACCTGCTTATTAAACCAGAACATGACACCAACTCCCCTCCACGTACAATTAAACATCCAAACACTCAGTGGTAGTTGTTGAGCCTCCTGCAGTTCTTCCTGATCTCCCCCTTGGACCCGGTGAGCGGCGAGATGTTGCCCATGTTCACCATTGACTGGGCAAAGTGCTGGAAGAAGAGGTGCACGTCGTCGGCGTACGCCTTCACCAGCGCCGCCGTCTCGGCGCTCTTGGTCAGCAGCACCTCGTCGGAGCTCAGGAGGCCCCTGCCGGCGAGGATGTTCTTGAAGTAGAAGTTGTCGAACTTGGTGGAGCTGACGGCGTCGAGCGGGAAGAGGTTGTTGTCGCCGCCGGAGCGGGGGCAGCCCTGCCTCAGCTGCGCTGCGAAGGACACGTCCAGCGTGCTGTCGGCGAGGCCGTTGCCCGACTGGTTGTACAGCCTCTGCCGGAAGCTGGTGCAGCGGGACAGGCCGATGGTGTGGCCGCCCGAGAGCGCGACGACGTCCACGACGTTGAGGCCCAGGCGCTTGAACTTGGTGATGATGGTAGGGAGGGTGTTGTTGGGTGCCGGGATGTCGTTGTTGGAGCCCTGGATGCTCGCGCCCAGGGAGTCCCTCCGCCCGAGCGGCACCTCCCAGTACGGGCCACCGACCTGCAGTTTGATCAGGGTCAAAGAGTCACACATGCTGGCTGGGTTGGTCGACTTGTGCGAGGAGAGGAAAGGTGGCGAACATACGAGGATGGTGGAATCGCGGGCTGCGAGGGCGAGGATGTCAGCGCAGGAGACGGTGCCGGGGCAGGCGGTCTCGAGGGCCACCTTGATCTGGTCGACGACCTCGAACCCCCTGATGGAGTTTCTGTTGGGGTTGGACCCTTTCTCGCTGACGATGTTGGTGCTGTTGTCCAGCAGCACGGACGCGTCGCAGCCCTAGAAAAAGGAAGAGAGACATATTTGTGACAAGAACATTCCACAGAGGCAGCATTATTGTACATTGGATTAATCAATCACTCTCTCTTTGGAAAGAAGAAGGGAGCAATCATGGTATCGATGATGCCACCCAGACAAAAAAACAGTGCACTACCCACATGCGCTACGTTGGTAGTAGGATATAGCTTAATCAGCGTTTAACAGTAAGCCTAAAACCCGCAGTACAGATTCTTCCATGCTGCTGAGGAATGAGGATAACTTTTCCTATACCAATAGGTGAAAATTTGGACGTTGAGCTATGTGTTCCAACAGCTAGTTTAAGTTAGCAAATAAAAGGCGCATCTTATGGTGCTCAAAGTATGGAGGTACCTTGACGAAGCAGTCATGGAAATGCAGCCTGACGAGGGAGGCGGCCATCCTGGTCTCCCTGGCCACGGCCTGCGCCACGATGGAGTGCACCATCTCCTTGGCCTTGGGGCACGAGTGGTCGTAGAACTGCGGGAACAGGCCGCCGTAACCCGGGTTGCCGACCACGGCGCCGGCGAGGAGCAACGGAGACAGGAGGCAGAGCGCAACCAGGCAAACCATGGAGGTCGCCATTGATGGATGTATGCTTTGCACTACGTTGAGAAGAGAGCTGGTAGCTAGCTGCTGCTTGTGTGCTCCTGCACTTCTCTTGTTGTGGGTGGGTGGTGAGATGAAGTGAAGATGGAGTGGGTTTTTATAGCAGGCATGGGGATGGATGGAAGCGAAGAGGAGTGGTTTGGAGCAGAGGAGCCGCCGACACGGTGAGGTGCAGCAGCCGGCAGGGTTGTTAGGCATATCGAGTAGCTAGGCACTGTTGTCAACTGCTTCAGCAATAATTCTGCCATCAAGCAACTCCCAAGTCTTCAAAACTTGCTCCCAAGCCAAGGCTTATGACTGCATGCTGCTAGTCTTATTTTTTTAGACTAGCCACAATGGAGCGTCTCCAAGATGAACCTTCCGTAAGCGTAGGTTGGATCATGCAATAGACCCCAGGGGAGTCGTGAGAGGTCTCACTTTAACTCTCCAACCATATTTAACTAGCAACGAGCAGAACGTGGCAATACAAAGGTAATTAATCAGAAATCATTGATAAGAAAGTAGGCGCGTATAGGCAAAAGTAGAGGTTTTTTGAGCTGAAAAGTAGAGGTTTTTGCTTCCAAACTAATGCTGCCACTTTTTGTTATAAGCAAATATGGTTACTTACAGGTTGGACGCGCGGTCCGCGTTATTGATTAATGCAGCTCCGTGTAGTGCATGCATGACTATGTTGGCATGGCGGGTTTTCTTATTTTTTTGCTGGGGTGATCGATCGACCATTCAACCTACACCTTGTCCGGACTCGCGTACCGAATCCGGTCGGTCAAAGTGGATGATGTACCAACTCTGGATGACACGGGACACGCACGCTTGGCCTACGTACATGTCGCCAGGAGCAGGTTAGTTCCCGGAAGGACTCGTGAATCAACTCTTCTTCAAGGAAACAACGTGCATGCCTACATGTTGTTACCTGTTACACTGTTACAGTGAGCCACCGCACCCTGGACGTGGGGCAACATTTTTGATATTTTGCAAAAGGGACCCCTAGATTTTTGCAACTGGGTCGCCGCCCTCCTATCGACATCCACTTTAAGGATGTTTCTCAATGAATTTTCCGGTGCCCGATTTGTGAGAGAGTAGGTTCTTCTTTTTCCGGTTGGAGTTGGTGTATCCGTGACGATGCTCACATCTGTTACGATTTCTTGTAAACTATATTTCTCCCTTCTATAAAAATACGGTACGTCATTGGCGTACTCTCGAGAAAAAAGAAATTTCCGGTGCCCGGATCAAACATGTGAGGGGGCTGCGGCAACGTGACCCGCTGCCCCCTCTTCTCTTTGTCATAGCCCTTACACTGTTACACACATTTCAAAAAATATACATGACGACCTTGCCTAATTTTTTCTCCTTTCCGATTCAAGTTCCACCATTCCTCGTGGGAAGAGAAATTCGGGGCAAAATTGTGAGTAATAGATAGCCAAACGGCAACAATGCCCCAAACTCCGTGAATGAAGTAGCAGCCGGCACGAAGTGCTCATTGGACTCGAATTCCATGGAGCAAAGTGCGCATACCTCTTCATGAGGTCTCCCACCGAACAAGGCAGTCAACGGTAAGGGCTTTCCGGTGGAGGTGAACAACAAGTTTTAATATTTGAAACATGGTAAAATTGTAAAACTTGTCAAAATGTATTCAAGAGTGGTATTGTTTGAAAGCCTTTGTCGCAAGGAACATAAATATGCAAGCGAAATATAAATTAGACTCCCAGTCCAAAAGATATGATGGAATTCAAACTTGTCATTTTTTATGTTCAAACAATGACATGTTAGAACCATTGTCTGTAGCATCCTGGATTAGACCAAACATCATTTTTGGAAATCTTGGGTCGGTCACTTACAAGGGGTGTGAAAGATTTTCAGCAAGAGCTCACAGGGCATCATCTAAGGCTCCCTTGCTTATTAAAAATAAATGCACAAACTCCAAATACAGTTCAACACACAAATCAAGCATCATTCTTTTAGCAACTCAGTGGAAATTGTTGAGCCTCCTGCAGTTCTTCCTGATCTCCCCTTGTGACCCAGTGAGTGGCGAGATGTTGCCCATGTTCACCATTGACTGGGCGAAGTGCTGGAAGAAGAGATGCACATCATTTGCATACGCCTTCACGAGCGCCGCCGTCTCGGCGCTCTTGGTGAGCAGGACCTCGTCCGAGCTGAGAAGGCCCCTGCCGGCAAGGATGTTCTTGAAGTAGAAGTTGTCGAACTTGGTGGAGGTGACGATGTCGAGCGGGAAGAGGTTGTCATCGCCACCAGAGCGTGGGCACCCCTGCCTCAGCTGAGCCGCGTAGGACACGTCCAGCGTGCTGTCGGCGAGGCCGTTGCCGGACTGGTTGTACAACCTCTGCCTGAAGCTGGTGCAGCGGGACAAGCCGATGGTGTGGCCACCTGAGAGGGCGACAACGTCGACGATGTTGAGGCCGAGGCGCTTGAACTTGGTGATGATGGTGGGAAGGGTGTTGTTTGGTGCTGGGATGTCATTGTTGGAGCCCTGGATGCTCGCGCCTAGAGAGTCCCTCCGCCCGAGTGGCACATCCCAGTAAGGGCCACCGACCTGCAGTTTTGTTTGGACCCCAAAGAATCAGACGCATGATTTTTTGTTGTTGTTCATTTTCACTCTATCCTTTGTTCCTTCATGTTTCTAAGCAGAATTACTAGTGTTGTTACTTACGAGGATGGTGGAGTCGCGTGCGGCGAGAGCGAGGATGTCGGCGCAGGAGACGGTGCCGGGGCAGGCGGTCTCAAGGGCGACCTTGATCTCATCGACGACCTCGAACCCCCTGATGGAGTTCTTATTGGGGTTGGACCCCTTCTCACTCACAATGTTTGTGCTGTTGTCCAGCAGGACAGAAGCGTCGCAACCCTACACTCAAAGGAAAAAAAAGATATTGTTGGAAGATGTTCTTTTAATGAGGCAAACGGCTCATTATTTTCATTGGTTAGCGAGAAGCTTTTAGAACATAAAACCGGTGTAAAGCCACCGGATGACAAGACATATATATTGTGGGAAAAATGATGGTTAAATAAGATAAAGTCCAAATATAGCAAGGAAAATTGTAGGTTAAAGCTCTTCATGTTGAGCAATGAGTTCGAACAATTAAATGCAGAAACAACTAGTAATAAATAAGATAAGATGCAAAGTAAAAACTATATAGGTACAGCACATATCGTCGTAGCTTTGTTGAAGCATGAAATGTAAAGAACACTGCTACGCATGTAAAAAGAATGAACACTGCTACAGCCTAGAGGAATTGAGTAGAGCAGATATACCTTGACAAAGCAGTCATGGAAATGCAGCCTGACGAGGGACGCCGCCATCCTGGTCTCCCTGGCCACGGCCTGCGCCACAATGGAATGCACGATCTCCTTTGCCTTGGGGCACGAGTGATCGTAGAACTGTGGAAACAAACCGCCGTAGCCCGGGTTGCCGAGGACGGCGCCGGCGAGGAGCAGCGGAGACACGAGGCAGAGCGCAACCAGGCAAACCATGGAGGTCGCCATGGATTATCAATGCAGAAAAACTACTTTGCCTTGCACTACGTTGCAAGTGATGAGATAAGAGAGCTTCTAGCTTGTATTTGCTGGCTTCTGCTTCTCTTGTTGTGGGTGGTGAGATGAGGCGGGCATGGTCCTGTTTATATAGTGGTGGCATATGGAAAGGAAAGATGTGTGGAGTGGTTCGGGACGCTGAGTGGCAGCTAAGTTGTTCAAAAATAATCGAACGTAGCTAGTCACTGGTTTCAACTGCCATGCAATAATTCCTTCACCCAAAAGGTTTCAAGATTGGTCCGCCCTAGTGTTAACGTCTTTGTTTGATTTGGGAAACCAGCATCAGCTCTACCTATTCACTACGTGCAACGAAATCTCTTGCAAACACCTCTATTTACATGACATGCGGACTACTCATAAAAAGAACAACAATATCTAATGGGAAATGCTTGCCTTCAGCCGTGCGATCCGCTTCCTCCTCTGTGTGACACGTGTTCTTTGAGTGTCTCTTTCTGCAAAAAATAAAATAAAATCTGCAACATCTTGTGTGTTGCAAAATTGCACTCCGCAACCACATCCATGTTGCAAAAAAATGAAGACGGAAAAAACTGCAAATATTTTTTGCAACATCATCTACGTTGCAAAAATTTCTTCCGCAACAACACCAATGTTACAAAAATAGTAAAGAAAATAAAACTGCAACATCACCTATGTTGCAAACTATTTTTGCAACATAAGATTTATTGCAAAGAATTCCGCAACATTTCAATAATGACGACAGTGTTAGACGCTGGATAGCTCTAACTGCGACTGAGGCGGCGGATCTTTTAAAAAGTTAAAAGATCCGCTGGCCGACGAGTAGCATGGCCCATATCTAACTGGCCACAATGGAAAAACAGAAATCCTCAAAATTAACCAATATATTTTTACGAGTATGCGAAGCTTGGGTACCATTCCATTGATAGAAAGAGTAGGAAAAAAATACATGTTAGGTTACATAACATATCAAATACACTAGCAGGCGCGATTATGATGACCCGAAAGAGGGGGTGTCCCCCTCTTTCGGGTACCATTCCATTGATAGAAAGAGTAGAAAAAAAAATACATGTTAGGTTACATAACATATCAAATACACTAGCAGGCGCGATTATGATGACCCGAAAGAGGGGGTGTATGTGTGGTGTGTTGTATGCCAATCTTTGTAGCCTGGTAATCCCTAGCGGGGCTATATGGCGACCGTCTAAAAAAGTAATTGTTGATCAAAGTCTTATCTTAGTGAATTAAAAGGTGAATTAAATTTTGGAAAAATGGGAGTAATAAAGAGGAAAAAATGTACTGTTTTTATTGTCTCAAAGGTTGAAATTTAGCGTACAATTGTTGGCTGGCCAGCCATAGATCTCTTACTTTTGTTGTTGTTGCTGTGGGAAGTAGTATCTCTCACTTTAAACCCAACCATATTTAAAGAATTTAGCCTTTCCAACACGTGCCAATATTTGAAACCAAGCTTCCAAAGTAATTAAGTAACTATAAGTAAACAAAGCGCTGGTAGCCAAAAGGAAAGGACAGTTTGCTTTCGAAGTAATCACTACTTTGGTTACACACGCAAACATGGTTACCGGTGGGACGCGGGTAATGATTAATGCAAATGCAGGACCCTGTGGGCATTGTGGGGTTTTGTTATGTTGATTTGGTGATCATGCAAACATTGCTGGGATTCAGGCATATATAATATCCTAGAATCATAACAAATCTAGGCTACGTGATGATGTACCAACTCTGTGGGACACGGCCGGGACGCGCGATGGTTCATGTCGACAGCTGCAGGTTCCCGGAAGGACTTGCTTTAGTTAATGCATTATGTTTTGTGGCACAGTTGCAAGATGTTGTGTCAATACCCGCAAGCTTTCATTCATACCAATAAAATGATCAAAGAAAAAACTAAAGAAGAACAGCTCAATCATCTCGATTTATTAAGCAACTAGTCACCTTATATATTCGCTTCATCTACTTTCTCGACTATCCTCAACGAGAGTTAAGAAAAGGAAAATGGCACCCACGCTCCTGCGACTCGCCGCTCCGGCGCCCGCAGCCACTGCCACCGCCGTCCCCCGCCCGCTGCCCCCCGCTTCTCCGTCCGCTGGTGGCTCGGGTGATTCGCTGCTGCTGCCACCGGGGTTCGATTCGCCCCCGCCGCGCCTAGGTTGGGCTGGATCCGGTCCGGATCTAGGTTTGCCTGCTCGGCCAGCCGCGCCTGCCGCCTCTGTGTCCTTCGTGCCTGAGACGCCGTCTGCGTTTTGGTGCCAGGCCGCTGATGCGGTGCGGGGTGCGGCCCAGCTGGCGGCCTCCCGCCGCGCGGTGGCTGAGGCATTCACTCCGTCCGCGAACCCGGGTTGGTGCCTTCAAGTCTCTCGCTGCCCCGTGCTGATGTTGGGCGGCGCCCCCCCTCTCCACCGGGTCGCCTGACCGCGGAGTGGCAGGTGGTGAGGCCTTCGTTTTGGTGGCGCTCCTCACCGGCCATCCCTCCCCTGCATTCAAGGCGCCCGACGCTTCGGTCGCAAGATGCGTTCAATCGCCAGCGACCTCCGTCGCGTGCATTCAAGAGAAGGGGTGAATTACTCTGCTTCAACTGCCAGGGCACCGGCCACTTCGCCTGGGAGTGCAGAGACCCGCTGTGCTGCAATTACTGCGACCGGCAGGGCCACTTTGCTCGCGGGTGCTCGCTCCGGCTCCAGCAGCAGCCAATTCGTCATAATCCCCTTGTCCGCTCCCCCCTGTCGGCCCCTGCGCCCGTCGTCCCCCCCGCTTCCAGCTTCTGCGCCCACCAATCTGGCCGCCGTCCTCCCGCCAGCCCCCCCGCCGCTCCCGGCCAACCGCGGCGCCATGCCACGCCTGGGTGACGCGGCCTCTCGTCCGAGCGAGGGGCACATGGTGCTCCTCTCCACCCTGACAATGGAGCTGCAGGCGGCCCTTCTCGCCTCCAACGCGGCCCTGATCTGGCTGGGGGGGGGGGACTGTTGGGGAACGTTGCAGAAAACAAAAATTTTCCTACGTCTTCACCAAGATCCATCTATGAGTTCATCTAGCAATGAGTAATCGGATGCATCTACATACCTTTGTAGATCGCGAGCGGAAGCGTTCAAAGAACGGGGATGAGGGAGTCGTACTCGTCGTGAACCAATTCACTGGAGATCCTAGCGCCGAACGGACGGCACCTCCGCGTTCAACACACGTACGGTCAGCGTGACGTCTCCTCCTTCTTGATCCAGTAAGGGGGAAGGAGAGGTTGATGAAGATCCAGCAGCACGACGGCATGGTGGTGGATACATCAGTCACCGCAGCAGGGCTTCGCTGAGCTTCTGCGAGAGGGAGAGGTGTAGCAGGGGAGAGGGAGGCGCCAAGGCTTGAGGTATGGCTGCCCTCCCTCCCCCATTTATATAGACCCCCTAGGGGGGTGCACCGGCCCTAGGAGATGGGATCTCCTAGGAGGGGCGGCGGCCAAGGGGGTGGAGTACCCCCCAAGGCAAGTGGAGGCGCCCCCTCCCCTAGGGTTCCCAACCCTAGGCGCATGGGGGCCCCAAGGGGGGTGCGCACCAGCCCACTAAGGGCTAGTTCCCCTCCCCACTTCAGCCCTTGGGGCCCTCTGGGATGGGTGGCCCCACCCGGTGGACCCCCGGGACCCATCCGGTGGTCCCGGTACAATACCGGTGACCCCAAAACTTTCCCGATGGCCGAAATAACACTTCCTATATATAATTCTTCACCTCCGGACCATTCCAGAACTTCTCGTGACGTCCAGGATCTCATCCGGGACTCCGAACAACTTTCGGATTACTGCATACTCATATTTAAACAACCCTAGCATCACCGAACCTTAAGTGTGTAGACCCTACGGGTTCGGGAGACAAGTAGACATGACCGAGACGACTCTCTGGTCAATAACCAACAGCGGGATCTGGATACCCATGTTGGCTCCCACATGCTCCTTGATGATCTCATCGGATGAACCACGATGCCGAGGACCTAATTAATCCCGTACTCAATTCCCTTTGTCAATCGGTACGTTACTTGCCCGAGACTCGATCGTCAGTATCCCAATACCTCGTTCAGTCTCGTTACCGGCAAGTCACTTTACTCGTACCGTAATGCATGATCCCGTGATCAACCACTTGATCACATTGAGCTCATTATGATGATGCATTACCGAGTGGGCCCAGAGATACCTCTCCACCATACGGAGTGACAAATCCCAGTCTCGATTCGTGCCAACCCAACAGACACTTTCGGAGATACATGTAATGTACCTTTATAGTCACCCAGTTACGTTGTGACGTTTGGCACACCCAAGGCACTCCTACGGCATCCAGGAGTTGCACAATCTCATGGTCTAAGGAAATGATACTTGACATCCAGAAAAGCTACAGCAAACGAACTACACGATCTTTGTGCTATGCTTAGGTTTGGGTCTTGTCCATCACATCATTCTCCTAATGATGTGATCCCGTTATCAATGACATCCCCATGTCCATAGCCAGGAAACCATGACTATTTGTTGATCATTGAGCTAGTCAACTAGAGGCTCACTAGGGACACATTGTGGTCTATGTATTCACACATGTATTATGATTTCCGGATAATACAATTATAGCATGAATAATAGACAATTATCATGAACAAGGAAATATAATAATCATTTTATTATTGCCTCTAGGGCATATTTCCAACAGTCTCCCACTTGCACTAGAGTCAATCATCTAGTTACATTGTGATGAATCAAACACCCATGGAATTCTGCTGTTGATCATGTTTTGCTCTAGGGAGAGGTTTAGTCAACGGATCTGCTACATTCATGTCCATATGTACTTTACAAATCTCTATGTCTCCATTTTGAACACTTTCACGAATGGAGTTGAAGCGACGCTTGATATACCTGGTCTTCCTGTGAAACCCGGGCTCCTTGGCAAGGGAAATTGCTCCAGTGTTGTCACAGAAGAGAGTCATCGGGCCCGACGCATTGGGTATGACTCCTAGGTCGGTAATGTACTCCTTCACCCAGACTGCTTCCTGTGCTGCCTCCGAGGCTGCCATGTACTCCGCTTCACATGTAGATCGCGCCACAACGCTTTGCTTGCAACTGCACCAGCTTACTGCCCCACCATTCAAAATATACACGTATTCGGTTTGTGACTTAGAGTCATCCAGATCTGTGTCGAAGCTAGCATCGACGTAACCCTTTACGACGAGCTCTTCGTCACCTCCATAAACGAGAAACATTTCCTTAGTCCTTTTCAGGTACTTCAGGATATTCTTGACCGTTGTCCAGTGTTCCTTGCCGGGATTACTTTGGTACCTACCTACCAAACTTACGGCAAGGTTTACATCAGGTATGGTACACAACATGGCATACATAATAGACCCTATGGCTGAGGCATAGGGGATGACACTCATCTCTTCTATATCTTCTGCTGTGGTCGGACATTGAGCTAAGCTCAATTTCACACCTTGCAACACAGGCAAGAACCCCTTCTTAGACTGATCCATATTGAACTTCTTCAATATCTTATCAAGGTATGTGCTTTATGGAAGACCTATGAGGCGTCTTGATCTATCTCTATAGATCTTGATGCCTAATATATAAGCAGCTTCTCCAAGGTCCTTCATTGAAAAACTCTTATTCAAGTAGGCCTTAATGCTGTCCAAAAGCTCTATATCATTTCCCATCAAAAGTATGTCATCTACATATAATATGAGAAATGCTATAGAGCTCCCACTCACTTTCTTGTAAACGCAGGCTTCTCCATAAGTCTGCATAAACCCAAACGCTTTGATCATCTCATCAAAGCGAATGTTCCAACTCCGAGATGCTTGCACCAGCCCATAAATCGAGCGTTAGAGCTTGCACACCTTGTCAGCATTCTTAGGATCGACAAAACCTTCCGGCTGCATCATATACAATTCTTCCTTAAGGAAACCATTAAGGAATGCCGTTTTGACGTCCATTTGCCATATCTCATAATCATAGAATGTGGCAATTGCTAACATGATTCGGACGGACTTCAGCTTTGCTACAGGTGAGAAAGTCTCATTGTAGTCAACCCCTTGAACTTGTCGATAACCCTTAGCGACAAGCCGAACTTTATAGACGGTCACATTACCATCCGCGTCTGTCTTCTTCTTAAAGATCCATTTATTTTCTATGGCTCGCCGATCATCGGGAAAGTCAGTCAAAGTCCATACTTCGTTTTCATACATGGATCCTATCTCGGATTTCATGGCTTCCAGCCATTTGTCGGAATCCGGGCCCGCCATCGCTTCTTCATAGTTTGAAGGTTCACCGTTGTCTAACAACATGATTTCCAAGACAGGGTTGCCGTACCACTCTGGTGCGGAACGTGTCCTTGTGGACCTTCGAAGTTCAGTAGGAGCTTGATCAGAAGTATCTTGATCATCATCATTAACTTCCTCTCTAATTGGTGCAAGCACCACAGGAACATTTTCCTGAGCTGCGCTACTCTCTGCTTCAAGAGGCAGTACTTCATCAAGCTCTACTTTCCTCCCACTTACTTCTTTCGAGAGAAACTCCTTCTCTAGAAAGGACCCATTCTTGGCAACAAAGATCTTGCCTTCGGATCTGAGGTAGAAGGTATACCCAATAGTTTCTTTAGGGTATCCTATGAAGACACATTTTTCCGACTTGGGTTCGAGCTTTTCAGGTTGAAGTTTCTTGACATAAGCATCGCATCCCCAAACTTTTAGAAACGACAGCTTAGGTTTCTTCCCAAACCATAATTCATACGGTGTCGTCTCAACGAATTTCGATGGTGCCCTATTTAAAGTGAATGCGGCAGTCTCTAAAGCATAGCCCCGAAATGATAGCGGTAAATCGATAAGAGACATCATAGATCGCACCATATCTAATAGAGTGCAATTACGACGTTCGGACACACCATTACGCCGAGGTGTTCCAGGCGGCGTCAGTTATGAAACTATTCCACATTTTCTTAAGTGTGTGTCAAATTCGTGACTCAAGTATTCTCCCCCACGATCTGATCGCAAGAACTTGATTTTCCTGTCACGTTGATTCTCAACCTCACTCTAAAATTCCTTGAACTTTTCAAAGGTCTCAGACTTATGTTTCATTAAGTAGACATACCCATATCTACTCAAGTCATCAGTGAGGGTGAGAACATAACGATAGCCACCGCGAGCCTCAACGCTCATTGGACCACACACATCAGTATGTATGATTTCCAATAAGTTGGTTGCTCGCTCCATTGTTCCTGAGAATGGAGTCTTGGTCATTTTACCCATGAGGCATGGTTCGCACATGTCAAATGATTCGTAATCAAGAGACTCTAAAAGTCCATCTGCATGGAGCTTCTTCATGCGTTTGACACCTATGTGACCGAGGCGGCAGTGCCACAAGTATGTGGGACTATCATTATCAACCTTACGTCTTTTGGTATTCACACTATGAACATGTGTAGCATTACGCTCGAGATTCATCAAGAATAAACCATTCACCATCGGAGCATGACCATAAAACATATCTCTCATATAAATAGAACAACCATTATTCTCGGATTTAAATGAGTAGCCATCTCGTATTAAACGAGATCCTGATACAATGTTCATGCTCAAAGCTGGCACTAAATAACAATTATTGAGGTTTAAAACTAATCCCGTAGGTAAATGTAGAGGTAGCGTGCCGATGACGATCACATCGACCTTGGAACCATTCCCGACGCGCATCGTCACCTCGTCCTTCGCCAGTCTCCGCTTATTCCGCAGCTCCTGCTTTGAGTTACAAATGTGAGCAACCGCACCGGTATCAAATACCCAGGAGCTACTACGAGTACTGGTAAGGTACACATCAATTACATGTATATCACATATACCTTTCGTGATGCCGGCCTTCTTGTCCGCTAAGTATTTGGGTCAGTTCCGCTTCGAGTGACCACTTCCCTTGCAATAAAAACATCCAGTCTCGGGCTTGGGTCCATTCTTTGGCTTCTTCCCGGCAGCTTGCTTACCGGGCGCGGCAACTCCCTTGCCGTCCTTCTTGAAGTTCTTCTTACCCTTGCCTTTCTTGAACTTAGTGGTTTTATTCACCATCAACACTTGATGTTCCTTTTTGACTTCTACCTCTGCTGATTTCAGCATTGCAAATACTTCAGGAATGGTCTTTTCCATCCCCTGCATATTGAAGTTCATCACAAAGCTCTTGTAGCTTGGTGGAAGCGACTGGAGGATTCTGTCAATGACCGCGTCATCCGGGAGATTAACTCCCAGCTGAGTCAAGCGATTATGTAACCCAGACATTGTGAGTATGTGCTCACTGACAGAACTATTTTCCTCCATCTTACAGCTGAAGAACTTGTCGGAGACTTCATATCTCTCGACCCGGGCATGAGCTTGGAAAACCATTTTCAGCTCTTCGAACATCTCATATGCTCCGTGTCGCTCAAAACGCTTTTGGAGCCCCGGTTCTAAGCTGTAAAGCATGCCGCACTGAACGAGGGAGTAATCATCAGCACGTGTCTGCCAAGCGTTCATAACGTCTTGGTTCTGTGGGACGGGTGCGTCACCTAGCGGTGCTTCTAGGACATAATCTTTCTTGGCAGCTATGAGGATGATCCTCAGGTTCCGGACCCAGTCCGTATAGTTGCTGCCATCGTCTTTCAGCTTGGTTTTCTCTAGGAACGCGTTGAAGTTGAGGACAAGGCTGGCCATTTGATCTACAAGACATATTGTAAAGATTTTAGACTAAGTTCATGATAATTAAGTTCATCTAATCAAATTATTCAATGAACTCCCACTTAGATAGACATCCCTCCAGTCATCTAAGTATAACATGATCCGAGTTGACTAGGCCGTGTTTGATCATCACGTGAGACGGACTAGTCAACATCGGTGAACATCTTCATGTTGATCGTATCTTCTATACGACTCATGCTCGACCTTTCGGTCTTCTGTGTTCCGAGGCCATGTCTGTACATGCTAGGCTCGTCAAGTCAACCTAAGTGTTTGCATGTGTAAATCTGTCTTACACCCGTTGTATGTGAATGTTGGAATCTATCACACCCGATCATCACGTGGTGCTTCGAAACAACGAACCGTCGCAACGGCGCACAGTTAGGGGAAACACTTTCTTGAAATTATTATGAGGGATCATCTTATTTACTACCGTCGTTCTAAGTAAACAAGATGCAAAAACATGATAAACATCTCATGCAATCAAAATAGTGACATGATATGGCCAATATCATATAGCTCATGTGATCTCCATCTTGGGGCTCCATGATCATCTTGTCGCCGGCATGACACCATGATCTCCATCATCGTGTCTCCATGAAGTTGCTCGCCAACTATTACTTCTACTACTATGGCTAACACATTTAGCAATAAAGTAAAGTAATTTACATGGCGTTTCTCAATGACACGCAGGTCATACAAAAAATAAAGACAACTCCTATGGCTCCTGCCGGTTGTCATACTCATCGACATGCAAGTCGTGATTCCTATTACAAGAACATGATCTCATACATCACATATATCATTCATCATTTATCACAACTTTGGCCATATCACATCACAAAACACTTGCTGCAAAAACAAGTTAGACGTCCTCTAATTGTTGTTGCAAGTTTTACGTGGCTGCAAGAGGGTTCTAGCAAGAATGTTTTCTTACCTACGTTAAAGGCACAACGTGATTTGTCAACTTCTATTTACACTTCATAAGGACCCTTTTCGTCGAATCCGCTCCAACTAAAGTGGGAGAGACAAACACCCGTCAGCCACCTTATGCAAGTAGTGCATGTTAGTCGGTGGAACCGGTCTCACGTAAGCGTACGTGTAAGGTTGGTCCGGGCCGCTTCATCCCACAATACCGCTGAAGCAAAATAAGACTAGTAGCGGCAAGAAAGTTTACAACATCTACGCCCACAACAAATTGTGTTCTACTCGTGCAAAGAGAACTACACATAGACCTAGCTCTGATACCACTTTTGGGGAACGTTGCAGAAAACAAAAAATTTCCTACGTTTTCACCAAGATCCATCTATGAGTTCATCTAGCAACGAGTGATCGGATGCATCTACATACCTTTGTAGATTGCGAGCGGAAGCGTTCAAAGAACGGGGATGAGGGAGTCGTACTCGTCGTGATCCAAATCACCGGAGATCCTAGCGCCGAACAGACGGCACCTCCGCGTTCAACACACGTACGGTCAGCATGACATCTCCTCCTTCTTGATCCAGCAAGGGGGAAGGAGAGGTTGATGAAGATCCAGCAGCACGATGGCGTGGTGGTGGATACAGCAGTCACCGCAGCAGGGCTTCACCGAGCTTCTACGAGAGGGAGAGGTGTAGCAGGGGAGAGGGAGGCGCCAAGGCTTGAGGTGTGGCTGCCCTTCCTCCCCCCTTTATATAGACCCCCTAGGGGGGTGCGCCGGCCCTAGGAGATGGGATCTCCTAGGAGGGGCGGCGGCCAAGGGGGTGGAGTACCCCCCAAGGCAAGTGGAGGCGCCCCCTCCCCTAGGGTTCCCAACCCTAGGCGCATGGGGGGCCCAAGGGGGAGGGGCGCACCAGCCCACTAAGGGCTAGTTCCCCTCCCCACTTCAGCCCTTGGGGCCCTCTGGGATGGGTGGCCCCACCCGGTGGACCCCCGGGACCCATCCGGTGGTCCCGGTACAATACCGGTGACCCCGAAACTTTCCCGATGGCCGAAATAACACTTCCTATATATAATTCTTCACCTCCGGACTATTCCGGAACTTCTCGTGACATCCTGGATCTCATCCGGGACTCCGAACAACTTTCAGATTACTGCATACTCATATCTATACAACCCTAGCGTCACCGAACCTTAAGTGTGTAGACCCTACGGGTTCGGGAGACAAGCAGACATGACCGAGACGACTCTCTGGTCAATAACCAACAGCGGGATCTGGATACTCATGTTGGCTCCCACATGCTACTCGATGATCTCATCGGATGAACCACGATGTCGAGGACCTAATCAATCCCGTACTCAATTCCCTTTGTCAATCGGTACGTTACTTGCCCGAGACTCGATCGTCGGTATCCCAATACCTCGTTCAGTCTCGTTACCGGCAAGTCACTTTACTTGTACCGTAATGCATGATCCCGTGATCAACCACCTAATCACATTGAGATCATTATGATGATGCATTACCGAGTGGGCCTAGAGATACCTCTCCGTCATACGGAGTGACAAATCCCAGTCTCGATTCGTGCCAACCCAACAGACACTTTCGGAGATACCTGTAATGTACCTTTATAGTCATCCAGTTACGTTGTGACGTTTGGCACACCCAAGGCACTCCTACGGCATCTGGGAGTTGCACAATCTCATGGTCTAAGGAAATGATACTTGACATCCAGAAAAGCTACAACAAATGAACTACACGATCTTTGTGCTATGCTTAGGTTTGGGTCTTGTCCATCACATCATTCTCCTAATGATGTGATCCCGTTATAAATGACATCCCCATGTCCATAGCCAGGAAACCATGACTATCTGTTGATCAACGAGCTAGTCAACTAGAGGCTCACTAGGGACACATTGTGGTCTATGTATTCACGCATGTATTACGATTTCCGGATAATACAATTATAGCATGAATAATAGACAATTATCATGAACAAGGAAATATAATAATCATTTTATTATTGCCTCTAGGGAATATTTCCAACAGGGACCGGCCGCAGGTCAATGCGGAGGAAATTGCGCGCGCCATCGAGGCAGCGACCAACATCGCCAGGGGCTACTTCAACGACGTCCCGTTCTTCCCGGAGGACTTCCTGGTCACCTTCCGGCACCCCCACCACCGTGACGAGCTCACCACCAGGGGCCGCTTCCCGCACCGCAACCTCGACATCCATGCCACCAAGTGGCGTGCCAACGCCCACTCCAAGGTCGCCAAGATGCACTACCACGTCTATCTCTACTTGGAGAATGTTCCCATGCACGCTTGGGGAGAGGAGGAGATCGCCAAGATCCTAGGAGAGAACACCATTCTACACTACTTCGACATCGCTACTCTGCAGAAGGAGGACGCCTCGATGATGAGCCTATGGGTCTGGACTAACAATCCGTCGGCCATCCCCAAGGTGATGTGGTCCACCATCGTCGACAGGCCTGGCCAACAGCCTATCGGCAGCGCCACCCCTGCTGGGCCGGGGCTGGAGGATAGGGTGCTGATCCACCTTGAGCTGATCCAGGACTTCAGCCCGGACGCCGCCGGCAATATCCCGAGGAACGCCCAACGCCACCCCCTCGACTGGTCCAAGGGCGTCATCGACGGCGAGCGGCAGACAAGGGAGAGCCACAACTCCCATGCTGCCCGAGGGCGGGGCCAGCGGCGTGATGATGATCATGAGGACCACGACGACCACCGCGGCAGGCAGGGTGACCGCGGCCTGTCCTGGGCGGGCAGGATCTTCCGGAGCAGATCCCGAGCGGATGGCAACAAGCGAGAAGACGGAGGGCGGTGCAATGAGCAGCGCCGCTGTGATGATCGTCGTGGAGATCGGCACGACAGGCGAGACGGGAGGCGCAGGCAAAGCGGGTCGGAGCCATCGCCGGCGCTCCTGGCTGGCTCGGGTGCTGCCAGCAATGCCTTGGTGCGGGCGACTGAGGGCATGCCGATCATGGACGTTGCGGTGCCTCCACCTGTGCGTGGCCGTTCCCGCGTTCGTCACCCCTCGCCACGCTCCGAACGGAACCGCACCAACTACAACCTGACGCCATAGGCTTCTCCACCGCTGTCCCCTACGTCGGTGCTACCGTCCTCATCAAGTTCAAGGCGCGATGATGCCCGCTCTGCTGCCAGGGAAGCGGCAGTGGCGGTCAGGGTGGAGGGGGCTAGTGCGCTGGTGGCCGGTTTGTGCTCTCCTCTGCGGCTGTCGCTCCCAACACCACCGTTGCCGCGCGCTGCTGGGTTCTCACCATCGCCAACTCCACCAATCTTCCCAAGCAGGACCCCTCCTAGAACCCCGCTCGCTACTGGCGGGGTGACTGCGGTGGCCGCGCCAATGGAGGCCCTTTTCTGGCAGCGGGAACGGGCTCTACTTCCGACTCCTCAGTCTTCCCCGGTCAAGGCACCAACAAGGAGACGCAAAATGTTGGCCGGGGTTGCTATCATGTCCCAGGGTGGGGGATTCTCGCTTCGTCGTACCAGTGCCCGCGCTCAGACACGCAAGGTGGGCTTCACCACCTCCATGGCAAAGGAAGCGCAGGGGCTGGTCTGCCGCACAATTGGCATCATCCGCAACGGCGAAGACGTCACCGCCCGGGCTCTCGACCAATTTGAGCACCAGTTCAAGGATCAGCTGCCTGAGAATGTCATGACTGCTCTCCGTGGCCTCTTCAAGATCGACGACGCGCATGCTGCTGCGATGGAGGAGGCCCTCATTGGTCATGGGGGCGCAGCAGCGCTGGACCATGAGGAGGAGGTGCAATCCAGCACATAGGTTGTGTTCGTTTGTTGTGCTGTCAGGGTCTCTAGTTTATCATGTTAGGACAACCAATTAACTTTCTTAGTTGGAATGTAAGGGGATTAAACTGTCCCAAACCGATGGGCCACTGTTCACGAGACTATCGCTGCAACTTCGTGTCATTTGGCTTGTTTACAGGAGACCAAACTTGAGGTGTTGGACCAGTTTACGGCTTCCTTCCTGGGAGGGGCCAGGCTCAAAAGCTTTGCCCACCGGCCGACACTGGGCACTAGGGGCGGCATCCTACTGCTTTGGGATGACGACGTTGTGGTTGTGTCTGATATTGTGCTCTCAGTGTACTGCCTATCGGCCACAGTCCTCATCCGCGAGTCTGGGGTCTCCTTCAAGATCACGGCGGTCTATGGCCCTACTGCTTCTTCTTGCAAAAACGCCTTCTCCGCGGAGCTCCTGGCTCAAAAGCCACCTCCAGGGACCAAATGGCTCGCTCTGGGTGACTTCAACCAAATACAACGCGCGCGACAAGAATAAGCGGAACATCAACCATGGCCGCATCAACCGGTTTTGTAACACCCTCCGCGCATGCGAACTCAGCGAGATACACCTGCAAAATCGTCGTTTCACTTGGAGCAACGAGCGAGACAACCCCACCCTTTGCAAGGTCGATTCATTTTTTTGCAACGCGTTGGGATCTTGCCTTCGGCACCCACGTGCTGCATGCTCTTTTCACTTCACTTTCGGACCACTGCCCTCTCCTTCTCGCGGATGATAGTGGACCAAGAAGACCGCGTTGCTTCAAGTTTGAGAATTTTTGGACGTCCATGCCGGGCTTCCAGGAGGTGGTGGACAAGGCTTGGAGCGAGGTGTGCCCTCATGTGGAGCCGTACCTGCGACTCTTCCACAAGATGAAAAAAGTTAGTGTCAGGCTAGCGGAGTGGAGTCGAAAACTTTTCTCGAAGGCGAAGCTTCACTTGCATGCGGCCCTCTTGGTGATACTCCGCCTTGACGTCGCCCAAGAAGACTGGGAGCTCTCGCCTGGGGAGAAAGACTTGAGGGCAAAGCTAAAGAGAAGAGTGGTCAATCTTGCGGTCCTTGAGCGGGCGAGGAGAAAGCAATGCTCTAGGATTTCAAACTTAAAGGAGGGAGACGCCAACACCAAGTTTTTCCATCGAAGGGTGAATGCACGCCGGAGAAAGAACCACATCCATAGAATTAAGCATAACGGTGGCTGGGTCACTGGACATGAGCAGAAGGAGGCCTTGATGCATGAGCATTTCACCAGCGTGATGGGGCGTGGGACTCCCTATCCCGTGGACTTCAACTGGGACGCTCTCGACTTTGGTAATCATGACCTCTCCGACCTCGACATCCCCATATCTGAGGAGGAAGTGAGAGCTGCCATCAATGAGATGCCCAATGATAAAGCGCCCGGCCCGGACGGTTTCACTGGAATGTTTTTCAAGAAATGTTGGCTCACTATCAATACTGACATCATGCAAGCCATCCACTCCTTCAACAATTTGCATTCGGCAAACCTACACTGGCTCAATGCTGCGAACATCGTGCTTCTCCCCAAAAAAGATGGGGCGGAAGAGATAGCTGACTACAGACCTATAAGCCTCATCCATGCCATCCCCAAGATCATCGCGAAGGTCCTTGCTCTACGGCTTGGCCCTCACATGCACGTCATCATCTCCAGCGCGCAGAGTGCCTTCATCAAGAGGAGATGCATCCATGACAACTTTATGTATGTGAGGGGCCTTGCCCGCCGCCTCCATAAAAGCAGAACTCCAGCACTGCTATTCAAGCTCGACATCCGCAAGGCATTTGACTCTGTCAAGTGGGAGTACATTATTGACCTCCTGCAGCGGAGGGAATTTCCTCCGCGCTTTCGGGAGTGGATCATGGCCTTGCTTCGTTCATCTTCCCCGCGAATCCTCCTCAACGGGGTCCCACGACCTATTATTAGGTATGGTCGCGGCATTCGACAGGGAGATCCGATCTCTCCTCTGCTCTTTGTCATTGCCATCGACCCTTTGCAGCAAATTCTCGACCTCGCGACCCGTCGTGGACTTTTACACAAGCTTCGAGGGCGTCGTGCCATTCTCCGCACATCCCTATATGCCGACGACGCGGCGGTCTTCATGGCTCCTATTAAGGAAGATATCGACAACTTTGCTCAGATCCTAAACTACTTTGGCAAGGTCACGGGCCTCTGCATAAACTTCCAGAAAAGCTCGGTCATCCCAATTCGATGTAGAGACATCAACCTCGACCACATCCTAGCAGCCTTGCCGGCCTCCCGTGCAGCTTTCCCCATCAAGTACTTGGGGCTACCTTTATCGGTTCGGCAGTTGAGGCGAGGCGACTTCCAATTCCTTGAGGACAAAGTGGCGGCCAGGCTGGTGCCATGGGGCGGAGAGAATATTACCGCCATTGGGCGCGGGGCGCTTGTCAAGTCCGTGCTAACCTCTCAGGTCATTTACCACATCATCGCCCTTTGGCCTCCATCGGGCACCCTGCTGAACATCACAGAATTGGAGAGGGCATTCCTATGGGCGGGCTCTAATAAGACAACTGGGGCCAAGTGTAAGGTTAACTGGGGATCAGTCTGTCGGCCGATTGACCTCGGAGGGCTTTGTCCTGGACTTGGCTAAGTTTGCGAGAGCCCTTCGGCTTAGATGGTTGTGGTTCGAGTGGACTGAACCTTCCAAGACGTGGATTGGAATGGACAACCCTTGTGATGAGCTTGACCGTGATCTATTCTACGCCTCGACGCGCATAACCATTGGCAACGGGGCATGCGCTGCATTTTGGGACTCCCCATGGGTTAATGGCGAGAAACCTTCCATCATAGCACCTCTGATCTTCGAGGCTTCCACGAGGAAGAAATGGAAGGTACAGGAGGCCATGCATGCGGGCGCGTGGCTGTCCAAAATCAAGCTCCCCAACAACTGGACAATGGAGCACATCCGACAGCTTGTCACGCTTTGGGCTCGGCTGAGGGCCATCCCCCTCGCGGTGGACGCCGAGGACACCATCACCTGGAAGCATACTGCCAGCGGAATCTACTCCGCCACATCCGCGTACAGTGCGCAACTCCTTGGGTTGGTCAACTCGCCCATGGGCTTCGCCGTTTGGAAAGCATGGGCTCCCCCTAAGATGAAATTCTTTGCTTGGCTGGCAATACAAAACCGAGTCTGGACGACAGATAGATTGGAGAGGAGAGGGTGGCCGAACTGCGGCCTATGTCCACTCTGCAAGCAAACGTTGGAATCGGTGAGCCACATCTTCTTCAAGTGTCGGTACTCCATTAGACTGTGGGGCATGATCAAAGGCTGGCTCAAACTCGACTACCTTGACATCTCCTCCTGGATCACGATGCGTTCCATCAAGGACTGGTGGCTCAACATGTCCAACTCCAACATGCCCAACCGAAAGGCGATGGCTTCTCTTGCTATGCTAACCTGCTGGACCATTTGGTGCGAGAGAAATGCACGGGTGTTTCGTCACAAATCCACGCTTCCGTCTGTATTGTTCTCCAACATTAAGAGCGACGCCAACCTTTGAGTAATTGCGGGTGCTAAGCTCTTGGGTCAAATCATGCCGGAAGAGTAGCGGCTTTGTAATATTTTCTTTCGCTTTTCTTGTAAAAGCAACTCTAAACTCCTTCTTAATTAATGGATGAGGCAAAGCTTTTGCCTCAGTTTTAAAAAGAAAAACTTTCTCGACTAATACTGAGAAGTCGAGAAAGAGGAAAGGTGAGTCGTCCTGTCATCGCTAGTAAAAAGTAGGCAACATCCGGATCACAATTGCACATAATTGAAAAAGATCCTCAAGAAGGCAAAACACTCCAGTTTAATCATGATACAAAAAAAAGCCAGTATGCCACCGCAGAAAAAAGAAGCAAAAACCTACTACAAGTGCACCACAACATTGAAGAAAACTAGATGATACCTCGCACGTTTTTGCGGAAATATTTTACAACATATTTCAATGTGATTCAATGTATGAAATATAAATATTTGAAGTAGTAATTATAAAAGGCTAAAACTAAAAATACATATAATTTATTATGTTTTAGACTATATAGTTGTAAAATATTTATCAAATATAAATAACATAATAGAATGAAAATCCTCATGTATGTTTGCATGTTGAGATGAGTTTTTTTCATGCATGTTTCATGATGAAGTGGCATGCTTATATGTTGAGAGACATATGGTAGTGAAGGTGGGCTTTTTCTCATGCATGTTGTCTGATGATGTGGCATGCTTGCATGTTGAGAGAAATAGTCAATGAGGGCTAGCTATTTAGTATAGATGTATGTTGTTGATGTTGTGACATGCTTGCATGTTGAGAGAAATAGTTAATGAGGGCTAGCTATTTAGATAGAAGATACGGCTAACCAGGAAAAAAAGATTCGGTTTTTTTAGGGAAAAAAGGATTAGTGGTGAACGAATTAGAGATTAGAGAGGACCCACCCAACTCTGTTGAAGCCGTTGTATTTGTCCGCTTCTTCCAGCCGGGCCTTTTCACCTGCCCCCGCCGGCCCGCCGGCAACTGCGCATGGAACCTAGAGAACGGCTTGACTTTGCGATTCAAATATCTTCATGATGTTTATCTAGTGTATGTTTTGCTAAAGAATTTATTGAAATTCTCTATATAGTTCTTTAGGTCAAGACCCATAATCTTCGACAACATATATTGTATTTCTTCTCTCTTTGACAACTGTGGTGTCGTCGCTTGCGTTAAGAGATGATTTAGTCACAGACCATCTCCTATTTTTAGGATCATTATTGACCCTTCCTTCTTTTTTTTGAGAGAGAGAAGGGAGCATTATTGAGTAGTACGGTGGAGCAGCTTAGCTACATTTGTGCTACGAAGATAACGAATGGACAGCAATTAGTGCTCTCTATCAAACCCTTTGGTTTGACAGCGATATATTATATGCATGGTCAATTGTTCGTTTCCATGATTCACCAAAAACACACTCCTGAGTGCTTTACTACCTACTAGATCAGCAATACCAAAGTATGGCGTGTGGGTAAGTATTTCACAGGGTGTATCTGCACGCTGTAATTAAAAACAGAAATATTTATAGAAGTGTTGAAGCAATACTAGCTATGGTCAGCTGTGAACCAACAACTTCTATGCCAAAAATTTCCATTAATTTTGGGTTAGAGGCTCATATTTAGTGTACTTTGGTTTATATACTCAGGTGATCATGCAAGAATATATGGTGATTTGGGGGACACAGATTTTTGGCTCTTGGTGCCCGTGAACCCTGTATGAATAATAAAATTTAAAAATTACCAAGAAAAAAATCAAAATATTCTGAAAATTCAGGGTATCAAATCTGGCCGATCATTCTACTCATGTTTGAAGTTTCGTGAAGAAATGTCGTCCATGGTATTCTCAGCGGATAAGCCAAAAATTCGACTGTATAAAAAAAGATGTGTGAATGCATCATAGGTTGGACTATATTTTCTTCACTAAGAATACCACGGATGTCGTTTCTTCACAAAACTTTGCACATGATTAGAATGATCGACCATGTTTGATACCGCAATATTTCAGCACTTTTATTTTCCTGGTTAATTTTTTGATTTTACTAATCTTATGAGACAGAGTAGTACGTTCTACCTCCATCCCTATTATTTGGCCCCCCCTCATATTTTGGGTTAGACTTTAACCATCTATATATGACCATTAAAATATAAAGTATATGCTACAAAAGAATACATTGTTGGATTTGTATTCGAAAGAGTTTTTCAATGGTATAATTTTTATGAGATATATTTTATATTTTATTAGTTCAATTTATAGGTCAAACTTTAACCTAAAATAGGAGGGGGCTGCCAGGAAAATACACCTTGGTTCCTGGTTGTAGATACACCCTATATGGGTAAATTTTATTTACAAAAAAGTCAAATAATAAATACAAAAAGTCAAATAAGTTTAGATTTTTTTGGAATAAACGTGACTTTCTTTTGCACTAGTATATAAATTTTCACAAATAAGAACCTAGCGTTGACTCCAGGGCAAAAACTCAATTTTTTTTGTTATTATAGGCAATATTCACACTATTTTGACTGATTTTTTTGTTTTTTTAAGAAGTCGACATGGGCTTTTCTTTTTGTGGAATTTTCTTTACAGGTACTGTGCAATGGAAGGTCAAGTTTATTTCAAAAATATATTTAGATTTTTTTGACTTTTTATTTAAATTACTATTTTTTCATATAGGATGTATATATATTAGTGTGGGCCATAGGCCAAAGATCCGCCTCCGGGCCTGCCAAACCCTACTATGTACTACCTAAAATAGGTGTGCCGCCATATATACTCCCACCGTTCTTAAATATTTGTCTTTCTAGAAATTTTAACAAGTGACCACATACGGAACAAAATGAGTGAATCTATACTTTAAAATATGTCTATATACATCCATATGTGGTAGTTTATTTGAAATCTCTAAAACAAATATTTAGAAATGGAGGAAGTAGAAGTTAATTAGCCTAGGAACAGTTGAACACCATGCCGGCGGACAGGGATCAGGTGACATGCACCTTTGCACGTCACCGTCTGACTTGTGGCCTAAATTCATATTTAAATATTGTAAAAAAATCAAAAAAATCATGCATGTTCATAGCACATATTAAAATAATCCTTAAAAAATTCAGATCAAAATTCGAAACATACATCAAGAAGCAAAAAAGAGAAATCTGTTATGAATAGTTGCAAATGGTTCTCTGTATACTATTTATATATGAGTTTCTCTTTTTTACTTCTTGGTGTATGTTTCGAATTTTGATCTGAATTTTTGAAGGATTATCTTAATATATGCTATGAACATACATGATTTTTTTCAGATTTTTTTACAATGTTTAAATATGAATTTGAACCGCAAGTCACACGGTGACATGCAAAGCTGATCCCTGTCCCATACCGGCGCGGGGCTAGCTAGATTGATGGGCCATGAATAGAGCTACTCAGCGCAAGGCAGCAACTTCACCTGTAGTGCAGCAGTTGACGCGACGACGCGACAGCACACAACAGTGTCAAAGTCGATGTAGCATCCGGCATTAAGGCCGCCGGGAAATCTAGGTGACCGGCCGGCTGCACCGGTCGGCTCCTTTTTGAGTACTCGTTTGTTAATCTTTTTTTTCGAGTTGTCTAATTTCTTTTTGAGTTGTAACTCGTTTGTTAATCATGCAGGCATCTTGCCTGGCTCTTTCCAGCTCTCCTAGCTAGGTCAGTGACAGTGAACGGATCGACCATGCAACATGCATGCGTGTATTATGTTTTTTTAGAAAAGGAGGATGATCCCGGCCTCTGCATCTGGGCGATGCATACGACCACTTTATTAATTATTCTCACAAGATCTTACAAAATCATACAAAAGTAAGACTAAAGCCGCCGTCTAAGTAACAAATCGTCGCTATACCTATCCAGTTGATGAAGGGACGCAAATAGTTTGGACCTAATACCAAACAGACATCGCAGCCAAGCCTAACATCTAAGACCTGAGACCTTAACCTAGCCTCTTGCCGGGTCTGGGGCACACACTGGTCTGGCGTGCTCTCAGAGGCCCGCCGCCACCAACTGCCATCGCTCCATCTTCAGAACTGTACTGATGCATCAACCTTGCTCGGTCTAGCTATCGTTGACGCCACCACGGCGTCAAACGGTACCTTCTCCCTGCGCGCAAACAGCTGAGCACGTCGTGGTTGCCACTGATACACCTCAGCGCCATGCTGTCAGGTATCACCAACCGACACAGCTTGAAGTCCTTGGAAGATCTGTCGTGCGTAGCACCTGCCGACCAGGCATGACAAAGCGTAGCACCTGTCGGTCAGGCATGACTTGACATCACCACCGGAGCTCCGTGCAAGACGAAGCCGCTCCATCTCCTGCCTCTGACTTCCAGCGCTGCTCCGCAAACGATGCTCCCAAAAGAGAAACGACACCGCAGTGCCGCCATCGTCCGATCTGGAACATCAGATCCTAGGATTTCCCCCGGAGCAGCACGAGTGGGTCGAAAGTAGTTACACGACGATGCCTCCAACAAGGTAACGGCGAGAACGCCGCCATCGCCTGCCGTCGGCTCGGTTTTCACCGGCAACCATGTCTCCCCTACTCGCAGCCGGGACAAGATGATGGATTTCGAGATCTGATCACCTAGCCTCTGGCCGGCCATCTCAGGAGAAGATGACCACCACGTCCACCAGCGTCACCACACCGGCATGCGTCGCCGCCGGCACCCCCATGGTGCCTAGAGGCCGACAAGCCCCGACGAACACCATGCCTCGCCAGCAGCCATGGCCCAGACCCAAGCACCACCAGATCCAGATCGGATCGGGGTCAAGGGCCCCAAACCACAAGCGCCGCGGAGGCAGCACCACTGGACGGTGCCTAGCCCTCTAGTCCGCCGCCGAGTCATCGCCGGAGCTTCGCCGCGCCACGCCGCCAAGCCGCCGCCGGGATAACTCGCGCCGCCGCCAGAGAAGCCGCAGCCGCCGCGCATTGGAGGGGCCCCAAGCCGCAGCTGCACCGCCGCCAGGCAGGGGTGCCGCCACCCAGCACGCCCTCCGCCGCGCCGCTGGGCCCCGCCCAGCCCAGCGCCGTCTCGCGTCGCGCCGTCCCGCACTGGACGCCAACCGCGAGGAGAGGGGCAAGATCCCTGCCGCCACCAACGCCGGCCGGACTTTGCCCGGCGGCACTGTACGGTGGCGACGGGGGGAGAGATCGACGAGGGAGGACGAGGGGCGGCGCGCTAGGGTTTCCCCCGAGGACGCTCGAGGGAGCGGCTCGAGGATGCATGTATTACGTACTACGTAGCACATCGACGTGACGCTATCAAATGCATGAATGAGCACTAGTAGAAAAAGGGGCTTTCGTTCGGGCCTGGCCAGCCCATTAGTCCCGGTTCTGCCACGAACCGAGACCAATGGATGCATTCGTCCAGGTTCGTGAGCCCAGGGGGCCGGCCGGGGCCTCATGGGCATTGGTCCCGGTTCTTCTGGGCCCATTTGTCCCGGTTCTTGGCACGAACCGGGACCAATGGGCCTTGCTCCTGGCCCACAAACATAGGTCCCGGTTCTTGACTCAAACCGAGATAGAAGGCTGGGCTTTAGTCCCGGTTCAAGCCACGAACCGGGGCAAATGAGCTTCCTATATATACCCCATCGCCGGCGAGCAGAGCACTCCACAGTGCTCTATTTTTTGCTAGCCGGCGAGGAAGGGCAATTGGTGCTCTAGCTCACCTCTTATGCATGTGAGGTGTTCGATGAAATGCCCGAGCCACATTAGTTAAGTTTTCTCCTCTCGAAGCTCGACCTCGGAGCTCCATTTTTTCCGAGATTTGTTTAGGTTTAGCGGTCTATCACGCCCCGTCCTCGTCTTCACCGCCATCGATCGCCCGCGCCGATCTCGTCGCCGGCACCACCGTGGTGGGCCTCTTGTTCTTATCTTCTTTCTGAAAGAAAAAAAATCTTACTTTAGATAGATACTTGTCTATTTTTCTTACTTTTGACACACATAATTATATATAATGCACGCAGATGAACCGGCAATGGATGTACGATGACAGACACACCTCCGAGTACATTAAGGGCGTGTGTAAATTTCTCGAAGTGGCTGAGGCAAACAAGAAGAATGGTTTTATGTGTTGTCCATGCCCTGATTGTGGGAATACGAGGTGTTACTCTAACAAGAAAATCCTTCACACCCACCTGCTTTATAAAGGTTTCATGCCACACTATAATGTTTGGACGAAGCACGGAGAAATAGGGGTTATGATGGAAGACAACGAAGAAGAAGAGGACGATGACAACTATGTGCCCCCTAAATACAGTGATGCTACAACGGGGGAAGCTGAAGATCAAGAGGAACCAGACGATGTGCCCGATGATGATCTCCGCCGGGTCATTGTTGATGCAAGGGAAAAGTGTGAAAGTGAAAAGGAGAAGCTGAAGTTTGATCACATGTTAGAGGATCACAAAAAAGGGTTGTACCCCAATTGCGAAGATGGCAACACAAAGCACGGTACCGTAATGGAATTGCTGCAGTGGAAGGCAGAGAATGCTGTGCCTGACAAAGGATTTGAGAAGCTACTGAAAATATTGAAGAAGAAGCTTCCAAAGGATAACGAATTGCCCGACAGTACGTACGCAGCAAAGAAGGTCGTATGCCCTCTAGGATTGGAGGTGGAGAAGATACATGCATGCACTAATGACTGCATCCTCTACCGCGGTGCGTACAAGGATTTGAACGCATGCCTGGTATGCGGTGCATTGCGGTATAAGATCAGACAAGATGACCCTGGTGATGTTGAGGGCGAGCCCCGTAGGAAGGGGGTTCCTGCGAAGGTGATGTGGTATGCTCCTATAATACCACGGTTGAAACGACTGTTCGGAAACAAATAGCATGCCAAGTTTATGCAATGACACAGGGAGGACCGTAAGAAAGATGGGAAGTTGAGCACCTGCTGACGGGTCGCAGTGGAGAAAAATCGAGAGAAAGTATTGGGCTCAGTTTGCAGGTGACCCAAGGAATGTATGGTTTGGTTTAAGCGCGGATGGCATTAATCCTTTCGGGGAGTAGAGCAGCAATCACAACACATGTCCCGTGACTCTATGTATGTGTAACCTTCCTCCTTGGATGTGCATGAAGCGAAAGTTCATTATGATGCCAATTCTCATCCAAGGTCCTAAGCAACCCGGCAACGACATTGATGTGTACCTAAGGCCATTAGTTGAAGAACTTTTACAGCTGTGGAATGGAAACGGTGTGCGTGCGTGGGATGAGCACAAATAGCAGGAATTTAACCTGCATGCGTCGCTGTTTGTAACCATCAACGATTGGCCCGCTCTCAGTAACCTTTCAGGATAGACAAACAAGGGATACCACACATGCACGCACTGTTTAGCTGACACCGAAAGTATATACCTAGACAGATGCAGGAAGAATGTGTACCTGGGCCATCGTTGATTTCTCCCGACCAACCATCAATGTCGAAAGAAAGGCAAGCATTTCAAAGGCGAGGCAGATCACCGGAAGAAGCCCGCCATGCGTGCCGGTGATCACGTACTTGATATGGTCTCTGATTTACACATAATATTTGGAAAGGGTCCCATCGGACTAGCTGTTCCGAATGACACTGAGGGACGCGCACCCATGTGGAAGAAGAAATCTATATTTTGGGACCTACCCTACTGGAAAGAGCTAGAGGTACACTCTTCAATCGACGTGATGCACGTGACGAAGAACCTTTGCGTGAACCTGTTAGGATTCTTGGGCGTGTATGGGAAGACAAAAGATACACATGAGGCACGGGAGGACCTGCAACGTTTGCACGAAAAAGACGGCATGCCTCCAAAGCAGTATGAAGGTCCTGCCAGCTACGCTCTTACCAAAGAAGAGAAGGAAATCTTTTTTGAATGCCTGCTTAGTATGAAGGTCCCGACTGGCTTCTCATCAAATATAAAGGGAATAATAAATATACCAGAGAAAAAGTTTCAGAACCTAAAGTCTCATGACTGCCACGTGATTATGACGCAACTGCTTCCGGTTGCATTGAGGGGGCTTCTACCGGAAAATGTCCGATTAGCCATTGTGAAGCTATGTGCATTCCTCAATGCAATCTCTCAGAAGGTGATCGATCCAGAAATCATACCAAGGCTAAGGAGTGATGTGGCGCAATGTCTTGTCAGTTTCGAGCTGGTGTTCCCACCATCCTTCTTCAATATCATAACGCATGTCCTAGTTCATCTAGTCGATGAGATTGTCATTCTGGGCCCCGTATTTCTACACAATATGTTCCCCTTTGAGAGGTTCATGGGAGTCCTAAAGAAATATGTCCGTAACCGTGCTAGGCCAGAAGGAAGCATCTCCATGGGCCATCAAACAGAGGATGTCATTGGGTTTTGTGTTGACTTCATTCCTGGCCTTAAGAAGATAGGTCTCCCTAAATCATGGTATGATGGGAGACTGACTGGAAAAGGCACGCTAGGAGTGGACTCAATAATATGCAGGGACGGGCATTCTTGGTCTCAAGCACACTACACAGTTCTACAGAACTCTACCTTGGTGACCCCGTATGTCGATGAACAAAAGAACAGTCTGCGCTCCAAACACCCGGAGCAGTGTGACGACTGGATTACATGTGAACACATCATGACTTTCAGCAGTTGGTTGGAAACACGTCTCAGAGGTGACAACACTGTTTGTGATGAGCTGTACTCGTTGTCTAGGGAACCATCTTCGACTGTATTGACTTGCAAATGATATGAGATAAACGGGAATACATTTTACACGATCGTCCAAGATCAAAAGAGCACCAACCAAAACAACGGTGTCCACTTTGATGCAGCAACCGAGAGGGGAAAGGACACATATTATGGTTACATAGTGGACATATGGGAACTTGACTACGGACATGATTTTAAGGTCCCTTTGTTTAAGTGCAAATGGGTCAATCTGTCAGGAGGCAGGGTACAAGTAGACCCACAGTACAGAATGACAACAGTGGATCTGAACAATCTTGGGTACACTGACGAACCGTTCGTCCTAGCCAATGATGTGGCACATGTTATCTATGTGAAGGACATGTCTACCAAACCGAGAAAAAGAAAAGATAAGGAAGCGAATACATCATACGATGAGCCAAAGCACCACATAGTTCTTTCAGGAAAAACGGACATCGTGGGAGTGAAGGGCAAGACAGACATGTCCGAAGATTATGAAATGTTTCATAAAATTTCTCCCTTCAAAGTCAAGGCTGACCCAAGCATCCTGATAAATGATGAAGATTATCCAGGTTACGGCGGAATAAGCAAATCACAAAAGAGAAGAAAAAGTGAAGACTTTCTGTCCACAACTATTATGATGATACCATGCCAACTTTCAACCTTTTCCTAATTCATTTGAAATGCATATTGTAACAGACGAGTTTCTGCCGTTCTGTACACAAAGTGCATCCAGTTTTTGCCATAACCCTCTCAACTTTTTAGCACATGCTATGTGGGTGAAATGATGATACCATGCCAACTTTCAACCTTTTCAGAGTTCATTTGTAGTGCTTTTCATTTTCAGGGTCATATAGCTCAAAAAATCAGTAAATGCATGAAAAATAACAAATGAAGTCGAAAAGGGTTGAAAATTGATGATGTGGCTTTTAATGGTGCATTTTGAACACACAAAAAGTCTGGAGTTCAAATAAGTTCAAAAAATGAAATCCTTTTGTAACAGACGAGTTTCCATATGAAACCCTGATACTTAGAAAGAGATTGTCTGTTTCGTACACGAAGTGCATCCAGTTTTTGCCGTAACCCTCTCAACTTTTTAGCACATGCTATATGGCTGAAATGATGATACCATGCCAACTTTGAACCTTTTCAGAGTTCATTTGTAGTGCTTTTCATTTTCAGGGTCATATAGCTAAAAAATCAGTAAATGCATGAAAAATAACAAATGAAGTCAGAAAGGGTTGAAAATTGATGATGTGGCTTTGAATGGTGCATTTTGAACACACAAAAAGTCTGGAGTTCAAATAAGTTCAAAAAAATGAAATCTCTTTGTAACAGACGAGTTTCTGTAGGAAACCCTAATACTTCGAAAGAGATTGTCCGTTTTGTACACGAAGTGCAACCAGTTTTTGCCGTAACCCTCTCAACTTTTTAGCACAGGCTATGTGGGTGAAATGATGATACCATGCCAACTTTCAACCTTTTCAGAGTTCATTTGTAGTGCTTTTCATTTTCAAGGTCATATAGCTCAAAAAATCAATAAATGCATGAAAAATAACAAATGAAGTCAGAAAGGGTTGAAAATTGATGACGTGGCTTTGAATGGTGCATTTTCAATTTTTGGGTCATTTAGCTCAAATAATGAACTAATATAAAAAGAATGATCTGGAAAACTTTTATGAAACTCTAATAGAAAAATAATAAGCAAAAAGAATTTTCATAAAACTTTTATAAACCTCTAGTATTATTGAAATTAAAATTATATAAAATTTATGCAACTAAAATTATCAAAGTATTTTCTGTTCAAAACATTATAAGCAAAAGGAATTTTCATAAAATAAATAAAACAACAAAAAATAAAATAAAATAAATAAGTAGAAACAAAATAAAATAAATAAGTAGAAATAAAATAAACTTTAACAAATAAGTATAAACAAAATAAACTTTAATAAAATAAATATAAATAGAAACAAAAAGAATCACGGAAAAAAGGAAAAATAAACAAAATAAAACAAAATAAACTTTAACTAATGGCACTAATAGATAGGTTATAATTTTTATTACCTGAAAGCAAAAAGAATCACGGAAAAACAATAAGTATTTTGCTCTAAGTAGAAACTAAATAAAATAAATAAAGCAAAAAAAACAGGAAAAAATGCCACCTACTGAGCATCCACGGCCTGAATACGACTAGAAACCCAACTATGGGCCAGGATTTAGGCCCGCAGAAGGCCCAGTAGGACCACAGGCAACATAGTGTCATATTAGGCCCATAAGCCTGCATTTGAGAGGAGCTCGAGAGGGCAGCCGGAGTGGGGCTTATAAACCACTTCGAACCCCTCTCAACTAGCGAGGTGAGACTAAAGTTTTAACCGCGAGCAGCGCCAGGCCTTTGGTCCCAGTTGGTGCCACCAACCGGGACCAAAGGCCTCTGTTTCCCGCCCTTTGGGCTGCTGAAAACATGACCTTTGGTCCCGGTTGGTGGCACAAACCGGGACCAAAGGTGTCATTTGTCCCGGTTGCTGCCATGAACCGGGACTAGAGCTCTGGCTATATATGCAGCACTTGTCAAAATTTTCATTCAGTTCCTCCCCGACGACGCCAATAATATCGATGCGGACAGGCTGCCCCGACGCCGTCCGCCGCCCCTGCCTCTTCCTCGCCATCACCGTCGGCATCGCCGTCGCCGTCCCCGACCCCGCACGCCCCAGCCCCGGCCCGCCCCTGCCCCGACGGCGTCCGCCGCCCCTGCCTTCGCCCGTGCCTCGTCCTCGTCGTCGCCGTCGCAATCGCCGTCG
>NC_041384.1:217385992-217386565 GCF_002162155.2 Triticum dicoccoides
CGGCCGCGCCCCTGCCCCGGCCAGCCCCCACTGTCGCCGTTGCCATGCCCCTCGCTGCCCCCGCCGTCACCCTCGTCGTGCCCTATGTATGTATGGATGTGTGGATGTGGCTATGTATGTATGGATATAATGTTCATATATGTATTAATTTTTTATTTAGGTTGTTAATTAGTAGATATTAATTCATATATGTATGGATGCATGTGGCTATGTATGTATGTATGGATATAAGAAGAGGAAGAAGGAGGAGAAGGAGGAGGAGAAGAAAGAGAAGAAGAGGAGAGGAAGAAGAGGAGAAATAAATAAGAAGAGAAAAAAAAGAAGAAAAAAAGAGGAGAAGAAGAAGAAAGGAATAGAGAGGAGAAGAAGAAGAAGAAAAAGAATTCTAATTCTTTTTTTTTCTCGAAAAAAAGAATTCTTTTTTTCTTCTTCTTCTCCTCTCTATTCCTTTCTTCTTCTTCTCCTCTTTTTTTCTTTTTTCTTCGATCTTCTCCTCTGTTCCTTTCTTCTTCTCCTCTTTTTTTCTTCTTCTTCCTCTTCTTATTTTTTATCAGGTATGTCGTTGTCAATATA
>NC_041384.1:217386732-217394716 GCF_002162155.2 Triticum dicoccoides
GGGGGGGGGGGTCGATAAATAATAGAACTAGTTAAACTAGTTTATTTTTAGTAAGTACTACTTAATTTTAATTATAATAAGTGCTTAGTAGTTGAACTAGTTGATTTAATAAAACTACTTTATTTACTATAAAAGTAGTTTATTTTTAGTAAGTACTACTTTATTTTATTTATAGTAAGTGTTTAGTAGTTGAACTAGTTGATTTAATAAAACTACTTTATTTTACTATATATAGAAGTAGTTTATTTTTAGCAAGAAAATTAATAGAACTAGTTTATTTTTTAGTTCAAGCAATTATTCCCGCATTGACGTTGACGATGCGTATCCCGCATCCCCGTCGTCGACTCGGCGGAGGAGCCTGACTTGATCAGAGGGGCCATATTTGGAACTGGGCTCCGCCGGGCTGGTATTGGGAGGTGCTACCTTCCAGGGGGCGTAGGTTGGTGAGGAGCTAGCCCGTCGTTGACCCGATCCTTGTTTGGTGGCGGTCGCGTGGGCCAGTGATGGTGCCTAGGCTTCCCGACACCGCGGAGGTGGTACGTCACCGTGTCAGTGAGGAGGACGAGCACGTCCGTCGCTACATGGTTGCGTTGGAGGGCAGGTTCGACAATACCCGACAGGTTCTTCAGGGATCTCACTAGAGCGATCCTGTGATGGTTCCTTCTCTTTGGGTGTCCACCGCCCGTGCCGATACCCGTCGGGTGCTGCGGTTCTAGCTGTACTAGCGATGTTATATGTATGATAGTATTCGAGGTGTATTAGTGATAATATTCGACGATGTATGGACGCAAGAGATGATGTAGTTTTGCTTATAATTGAATGCATCCTAATTTGAATACTACTTTGTTTTGCAATTTGATTTTGCTTATTGAATGCTAAAATTGGAAAAATACTCCTACTTTGAATGCTAAAATTGGAGAGCACTATGCAAGGCGTATGCATATGATTAGTTGATAGCTTATAGGGTTTTTGTTTTTGCAGAAATCTAGGAGCCCCCCTCCATCATCCCCGCCGTTGTCCCCGTCACCGACCCCCTCCGACCTCGAGGTAAGACCAGCCAAATCCTTTTTTAGAAAGATAATTAAATGATATTTCGGGTTGACTTTAAGTCTGTCGAGTCTCCACCATATATGAGAGTGAAAGGATCGATATGGTTGACTAAAGGGGGGGGGGGTGAATAGGCAACTAACAATTTTTAGTTTTTCTTTAACAATTTAAACTTTGCATCAAAGTAGGTTGTCTAGATATGCAACTAGGTGAGCAACCTATATGATGCAACAAAGATAGGAACACAAGCAAGCAAGAGATATATCACAAATAAGCTTGCACAAGTAAAGGCACAAGATAACCAAGAGTGGAGCCAGTGGAGACGAGGATGTGTTACCGAAGTTCATTCCCTTTGAGGGGAAGTACGTCTCCGTTGGAGCGGTGTGGAGGCACAATGCTCCCCAAGAAGCCACTAGGGCCACCGTATTCTCCTCACGCCCTCACACAATGCGAGAAGCCATGATTCCACTATTGGTGCCCTTGGAGGCGGCGACCGAACCTTTACAAACAAGGTTGGGGGAAATCTCCACAACTCAATTGGAGGCTCCCAACGACAGTACGAAGCTTCACCACAATGGACTATGGCTCCGCGGTGACCTCAACCGTCTAGGGTGCTCAAACACCCAAGAGTAACAAGATCCGCAAGGGATTAGTGGGCAAATTTCTCTTGGTGGAAGTGTAGATCAGGGCCTTCTCAACCACTCCCGAGCAAATCAACAAGTTTGATTGGCTAAGGAGTGAGATCGGGCGAAAATGGAGCTTAGAGCAACAATGGAGCTTAGGGTTGGAAGAGGTAGTCAACTAGAGGAAGAAGACACCCCTTTTATAGATTAGGACAAAAATTCAACCGTTATCCACCTACCAGCCCGCAACCAGCGGTACTACCGCCCCAGACCAGCGGTACTACCGCAGGGCCATGCGGTACTTCCGCTTGCTGACAAGCGGTACTACCGCAAGGCCACGCGGTACTATCGTGCGGGCCCGCGGTACTACCGCAACAGTAGCAGCTAGGGCAGACCTGTAGCACAAGAGCTGAGGGCGGTACTGCCGCGGGCGCGGTACTACCGTTCCCCCTTGCGGTACTACCGCAAGGCAGGAAACCCCTAGCCTGGGAAGAGCGCGGATAAAGATACATCCGTGCCTACTTCCGCTGGTAAACGGAAGAAGCAAAAATCCGACATAGTACTACCATAGAGGAGCGGTACTACCGCCTGGCAGCTTGATCCAGGCCGCGTATGGTACTACCGCGCAATGAATGTGGTACTACCGCAGTGGCGCGGATGTAAAAAATTACATCCGCCCCTACTACCGCGAAGGAGCGGTACTTGGCCTGGGGGCCACGGTACTGCGGCTCCAGAGGAGCGGTACTACCGTGGGCACCTGCGGTACTACCGCGCCGAAGTGCGGTACTACCGCGAGTGCCTGCGGTACTACCGCTCAACAAGGAGCAGTACTACCGCAAGCCCACCAACAGCGGACAAGGAAAAAAGGATCAACGAAGGATGCTCCAAAGTGCAGGGGAAAGGAGGGGACAAGGAAGAAACTGTGTACCTGATGATTCCACCCAAACCTTTCCGACGCGGACCCGCTCTTAATAATACGGCTTTCCTACGACTCAAATCCACCAAAAAGAAACATAGAAAAGACGCCGTCTTCAACAATCTTCGGGGGGCACCAAACCGTCTTGTGCCTAGCGATGAAACGTCTGGGAAACTCAAGGCACACGATTAGTCCGCAAAAGCATTGTCATCAATCACCAAAACACCTTAGGGATAAATATGCCCTTACAATCTCCCCCTTTTTGGTGGATTGATGACAATACGGGATTTGCACAGAGGAAATAAGGTTAAGCAAATGCAAACCCCTCCTCTCTAGAATATAGACGGGCTCCCCCTAGATGTGTGCTAACTAGATGGGTGCTTTGGACTGCACGGCACACATACTAAGATCAAAGCTCCCCCTATATTATAGAGACGAGGCATATCTTGCAAAAGTAAGGCTAACACTAGACAAGATAGCAAATACGAGCATAACAAGTAGCACAATCATAAGCTCACTAGGATAGAATAAAGTGCATAGGTCTTACGCCATATGAAGGATAAGTCTCAAAGGCGCAAACTAAACCAAAGCAAACGAGGTTCAAACGACAAAGAAAACACTAAAGACGACACGACACGCAAGCACGCAAATCCCTACACTCTCTCCCCCTTTGGCATCGAGACGCCAAAAGGCAGAGAGGACACCTACACACAAGGGGTGGCTCAGGTAGAGAAATCATCCCAATGCTCCTCGTGCTCCTCGTTAGACTCGGCGGTGGGGATGGTCTCCTCGATGTCCTCCTCAGAACTAGTCCACTTGAAACCTTGCTTCGCCATCCATGCAGCCTCTGGCGTGATGGCATCCTCAGAACCGCCAGAGACATCCTCTCCAAAGAGCCTCATGACCTTCTTGTCGCGGCGGCGACTCTCCTTGGATGCCACGTGAGTCCCGTACTACCCCTTCGCCTGCATGCAGAAGAGTCTTCATCTTGTCCTTCAACTTCTTGGCCCACGACGGCTCAGAGGAAGGTGGGGAAGACCTAGCAGCACGGTCCTCAGCAACATCCTCTGCACCAACCTCCTCCTCACCAACAGCCCTCCTAGCAGCAGACGCCTCAGCACGAGTAGTAGTGTTGGCCCAGTTGGGCTTGACGCGGAGACTGATGGACTCATGCCAAATCCATTCTGGAGCAAGGAACTCATCACCAGGGTACATCTTCTCCCAAGTCGTGGAGATCAACGGAAACATGTATGGTCCATAGATAGGTACCTTGTGGGTGTACACCGCAAACCGAAGCTCACACCACATGATGTGTGAGACATCAAGTGGCTGAGTCTGAGATGAACGTGCCTCCGCGCACAGGAGCATCATGTCCACCAGATAGGAATGAACCTTGTCCTTGTCGCCAATGCGAGGGAACAGAGTGTTGCGGAAGATGCGATGCATGATATCCAGAAAAGAGTTCAGCACCCAAGTCGACTTGCCACTGGGAAGCACCTTCTCAACATAGTACGGCTGAAGCAAGTTCTTGTTAGCAGACTCAGAATTGGCGTGGGGGTGAACACCAACGAGTGTGTGAAGCCCGTCATCAGGAACTTGGAGCAGACCCATGAACTCCTTCGAGGTAGCAGACAACTGACGGCCATTTGTCATCTAGGTCATCCTTCGCTCATCCCCGGGGTGAAAGTGAACTGAGGCAAAGAACTGACAGATAAGCTCAGGATCATGGTCAAGGTGGAAAGAGATCACATGTTAAATACCGAACTGCTCCACCAAATCCAGAGCTTCTCCAAAGTAGTCACGAAACTTGACCTTCCTCATGTGATTCATGTCTATCCACTTGACATCCACATAGGTGTTTTGCTTGTTCTTGATTACATCCAGATAAATGAGAGCCTACTGCTTGGTCCAAAACAACTCAGTGTCTCTGAGGATAGCACGAGCATTCACATAAGGGTTGATCTTCCGGCGTTGTACTCATTGAGGGGAATCTCATCCATGCCCTTAGCAGGTTCCTTTTGCTTGCTGGCAGTGGTCTTGACATTGTGCTTGGGGGCATTGGAGCCCTCTGGTGCGTCATCTTGAGGATTGCGCAGTTGCTTGGAGCCAGTGTCACGACGGGGATTGGAATGGCGAGAGCCACCACCTAAGACACAAGAGAAAGCACACACAAAGAGCGAGAAGAATCAATGCAAAGACCACGGCAAAGCAAGGGAAACAGGTAGAAATCATACGGGATAAATGCCACAAGGGAGATGGGACAACAATGGTAGTGCTGCTTGGTCATGCGGTACTAAAGTTTTAGTACCGCTCCTAGTCGCGGTAGTACCATGTGAGGATACGGTAGTACTGTGGCTTGGAGCGGTAGTAAGACCTTAGTGACACAGAATCGTGCGGTAGTACCGCACCAAACGAGCGGCAGTACCGGACGAGCGGTAGTACCGGACGAGCGGTAGTATCGCATTAGAGGCACGGTAGTACCGCACCGCGTCAGATCCGAGCCTACTTTTGAATCTGAGAAGGCGCGCGAAACCACGGCGGAACTACGGTTGATCACATCTACCATGGGACAATATATCAAGTAAAATGTCTATGCAACACTACTCTCCTACAATCTTCTCTTGCAAAGATTTGGCCTAAAATCTCAAGAACACAAGCATCTCCCCAAAAACCTAGAGACAAGAGAACCAACAAGAAAGAGAGGGATTTGGGGAAAAACCTTGGTCCATGGCAAGAGGAAGTGGTGGGGAACGATCCCACTGGTCGGAATCCAAAGAGAGCAGCCGGAGACGGAGATCCGGCGAGGGACTCCAGCCCCGTTCTTGAGCGAGAGAGAGAGAGAGAGAGACGAAGTGGGGGAAACTGACGAATGGGTATGGGGAAGTTAGAACCCCCCGTTCCCGTCCTTATCCCCACGCGCCTCCGACAACGCGGTAGTACCGCGTATCATCGCGGTAGTACCGCTTGGGCAGAAGGACCGCACCAAAATGGTAGTACCGCTCCCCCAGGCGGTAGTACCGCGCTGGGCCGGTAGTACCGTACACTCCACGCAAGGTAGTAGCGTGGCAGGCCACTGTAGTACCGTGAGCTCAAGAAGAAGCACATTTCCAACACAAGAGAAAGAGTGTTCTTCACATGGAAACTTCAAACGAACACCACACCACCCAACAAGCTCAAACACGAGGAGAAGAAGGGGCAAAAAGACAACAAGAGACGACCACGAGACACAACCTCTCTAACGAGAGGGTGGTGGCCGGAGCCACCTATGTTTGAGTCAATTGGTATGGCACCGCGAAGAATTATCCTTAGGCCCATGACCAAAACTCGTCTTTGAAGCACAAGTACCATCAAACATGGCTAATATGAAAGACTTGATGAATTTATGCATAATGGGGGGAGGAAGAGTTCATTGATAGAACAACACTCCCCCTATGTCCATGCCTACATCTAAACAAGACAACAAGTTGAGTATGGTGGGGTGTGCAAGGGTTCAAGCAATATTGCTCAAATCAATGATATTTAGCTCATGCCTTAACTCGCGAAATCTTGCTTCATCCAACGGCTCCGTGAAAATATCTGCAAGGTTATCATGAGTGTTGACATAGTTGAGCTCGATCTCCCCTCACCTAATGTGATCCCAGATGAAGTGATACTGAATCTAAATATGCTTCGTCTTGAAGTGTTGCACCGGGTTGAGAGAAATCTTGATGGCACTTTCATTGTCACACCAAAGAGGCACTTTTTCACAAATGACACTGTAATCCTTTAAAGTTTGCCTCATCCATAAGAGTTGTGCACAACAACTACCGGTCGCTACATACTCTGCTTCGGTGGACGAGAGAGACACACAACTTTGCTTTTTGGAAGACCAACTTACCAAAGAGCAACCAAGGAATTGGCACCCTCCGGAAGTGGACTTCCTATTCACTTTATCTCCCACCCAATCCGAGTCCGAGTAACCTACAAGCTTGAAGTTTGCTCCTATTGGGTACCATAAGCCAAAGTTTGGGGTATGAGCCAAATATCGAAAGATTCGTTTGACCGCCACATAGTGACTTCCTTAGGTGCGTCTTGAAACTGTGCACAAATTCCCACACTCAACATGATATCCGGTCTAGATGCACAAAGGTAAAGCAAGGAGCCAATCATGGAGCGATATACCTTTTGATCCACCGCTTTACCATTGGGATCAATGTCAAGTTGACACTTGGTGGGCATGGGAGTGGACGCTGGCTTGACATCACTTAGCTTGAATCTCTTAAGCATGTCTTGAGTGTATTTGGCTTGGTTGATGAAGGTTCCTTCTCTCCTTTGCTTCACTTCAAACCCGAGAAAGAACTTCAACTCTCCCATGGAAGACATCTCGAACTTTGAGGTCATGAGAGCGGCAAATTCCTCATTGAAAGCTTTGTTAGGGGAACCAAAGATAATATCATCAACATATAATTGGCACACAAACAACTCCCCTTTGGCCTTCTTAGTAAAAAGAGTGGGGTCGATTAGCCCAACTTCAAAACCACGGTCTTGTAACAACTCGGTAAGGTGGTCATACCACGCACGTGGGGCTTGTTTAAGGCCATAGAGTGCCTTATCGAGATTATACACATGATCGGGGAAGTAGGGATCCTCGAACCCGGGGGGTTGCTTGACATAAACCAATTCATTAATAGGACCATTAAGAAAGGCACTCTTCACATCCATTTTGTAACATCCCAAATCTTCAATTTGGAATGTTATACATAGATCATCCATGCATATCACGATTTAGTGCATTTCCGTTCCGCAATCCTCGAAATCCTAAGCAACTCAAGGACCCACGGAGAGAGTTGGAGATTTTCCGGTTTTCATATTTGATTTTTATCAAATAATGAAACGAGGATTTTGATTTTAATAATTTTTCTCTCCGAAAAATATTTCATATTAAATCAAATGAGTGGAGATAATATGACTTCTCCAAAATAATTGAAATATTGGAGGAAGAATATTAAAATCATTTATTGGATTTTATTTGGTTTTATTCGAATTTTATTTGCATTAGAAAAATTGCACGTTTTCAAAATTGCATTTTAGGGCCAAGAAAATGTTCAACTCGTCCTAAATATTTTATTTAGACGGTGAAAATTTGTTTTGGCATTTTTTTAGGTTTTTATTTATTTTTTTGCTAGGATTTTATTTCGGTCGGCGAAGTTTTTTTTTTTAAAAAGGGTTCCCACGCCGACTGGGCCTAAGGCCCAGCCGCGCCAGGCCGCGTCGCCGCCACTCGGACCGGAGTCCGAGTTGGACTCCGTCGCCGCCGCCTTGCCCCCTCCTCCAAGCCGCCCCACCCCGCCCCCTTTATATACGCGCCGCCCGAGCCCCCACCGCCACCATCGCCGCCTCCCGCACCCCGCCCCGAGCC
>NC_041384.1:217394949-217401055 GCF_002162155.2 Triticum dicoccoides
CGCCGCACCCCGCTGCCCCGCGAGCCACCGCCCCGCCGCCCAAGCCCTCGCCGGAGGTAGCCGCCGGTTCCAACCGCCGACTTTTCTAAAAAAACTGTTCGGTTTTATTTTTTTCAAAACCCTAGTTTTCGTTTTTTTATAGATCGGTTTTTCTCCGGTTTATTTTTTTAGCGAGTGTTCACTCGTTCGTTCGTTTTAACGAACGCGTTCTTCGTTTAGATCCAGATAATGAATGTTCGTTTGTTAATCTGTTCGTTCGTTAATCTGTTCGTCATTTTTCTTTTCTCAGATTTATTCCGCGATTTTTCTGATCGCGATTTCTGATCCGATCTTAATTTTTGTTTATCTTTTCGCTCGTTTATCGGAATCAGGCGATTCAAGCGCCTGGAGTTTCGTCTCGAAACCCTCTTTCCGTTTAACCAACTCAAACAAGTTTTTGTTATTGTAAAATTTGGCCTAGTTTCAAATTAGTAAACGAAGCTTCTTTCTTTCGCCGTTTGACTTTCGTTGCTTCGTTTGATTTGATTCTTTTTGCATACCGGAGTTCTTAAGTTGAACTTTCTGGTCAACCTCTCTTATTTGAGTTTTGCTTGTGCATCGTTGCTTGTTACTTATGTATGTTATTGTTTGCTTGCGATAGAATTCCCGGAGTGCGAAGCGTGTTACTACGAGTGTCTAGGATTCGCGGATCGTCAGCAAGGCAAGTAACACTTTGATCAAATCCTATTATTACCCAGTTTTTATGCATTAGTTCCAATCCTCAAACATTGCATGATTAGGATGTCATTAACTTGTGGGTTGGGAAGTAGTTGCTGAGGTAGAACCTATTGCCTTGTTATATTCAAACCCTCGGGAGTTACTTCTACGTATTGCTTATATTGCTATGCTATGCTCATAGACGTGGTTTGGGTTTGAGTGAAATTCATGACAGATGTGAGATTGTTAAATAATGGTTCAACTTAAGGTGGCAACTTAATCAAACAACTGGGTGGATTGAGGCACCTGGGGAACCCAGTGTTGTCTGTATTTTTTTGGAAATCCCGGGGTACCCGTGTGATCTTCCTATGGACCGCCACCCAGGCTCAAAGGGAACTAGGATGATTCATGCTAGAAACTTCCGTGTGTAGCCACAAGCTATTATGGGCTCTAGCATAGTTGAGTAAGTTACGTGAAGCTCTTGAAGAGGTAGATCAACAGTAGTGGGTTTTGTAGGTTTGGTATGGTCTACCCGGAGTAGAGAGTTAATGTTTCTGAAAGACTGTGTCTCGGTCATCCGTTTCTCAAACACCATGTAGTGCGAGAAATCCAACGGAGGCGATCGAGTCTTGTGGGGAAAAGTGCGCAAACCTCTGCAGAGTGTACAATCTAATCATGGTTAGCCATGTCCACGGTTATGGACAATTCTTGAGTATCTAGTACTTGGGTTATCACATGTATCTCACCATGTTTAATTAATACTGTTGGGTTGTTAATCACTTTAATTGGGATTGAGTTGGGGGTACCTTCTCAATGATGTTTCAACCACCATGATAGTTAAATAAAAATCTATTCCTTTGTTGTAGGGAAAAATTGGCTTTTCGCAAAAACTATAACCATAGAGCTTTCCACCAGCCATATATGCATGTAGTGATAGCATTATTCTGTTTCGCTCTACTGTGTTATATTGCTAGCATATTCCATGTGCTGACCTGTTTTCGGGCTGCAACGTATTATGCTGCAGACTTTTCAGACGAGGAGTAAGGTTCGTTAGGTCGTTGCCGTGCAGCTCAGCTATGCCGTTGGAGTTGATGGACTCACCCTATCTTCCAAGCCTTCCGCTGTTATCGCATTAGATGGCCTTAAGCCATATTATTGTAATAAGTTCTCTTTGGAGACATTCGATGTAATAGTGTGTGATTGCTACTCTGTTATAAATCCTTCGAGTATTGTGTGTGTCAGCATTACCGATCCAGGGATGACACTGAAGCACAGAGACTTGACCATCTGAGGTCGGGTCGCTACAAGATGGTATCAGAGCACACGCTGAGTGTAGGACACGACCCCTAAGATAAAACCTAGGTCACACTTCTCTTCTCATTTCTGACTTCTCTCCATTTTCTACTCTTTAGTATGACGGAGATGAAGAACAAGTTTGCACAACCGGATGAAGACACACCTTTTGGACGCCACTTGAAGGAAGTCACTAGGTACTTGAACATTGGTATACCAAGCTTCACCGGGACGTACAATGCCACTTTACCTAAAGAGGAGCGCTGGATGATTCAAGTACAAGTTCCAGGAAGGACGTTCTCGCCAACTTCTAAACCCATAGAATTTTCCTTCGACGCACCAACCTGGAGTTTAGGAAAGAGTATGGCAGCTCACATCACCATGGGACGCATTGGAGAAGTTTACAACGGGGAGCTTAAGGACACTATCTACCAAATATGTGGGCGCCGAGACGAGCAATGGGAAGTAATCAACACTAAGAAGGATAGATCCATTGCAGCTTTCATCCAGGAGTTAAACCAGCACATTCGACGTCAGGAGAACCAGATGTGTGCGGACATGATGGACTTGAAGAAAGTGAAGACTAGGATCATCGAGCTGGAGGAAGAACTCACGTTTACCCGCGATGGATATGAGGAGGAAATCAAGACACTACTGGAGAAGAATGATGACTTAGTCAAGAAGATCGGAGTATTCATGGGAGGACCAGCACCAATAGAAGAAGAAGAAGAACCCAAGGAAATACGCCCTGAGGACTACATCATCATCGACGACACCGACTCTGACCCTAGTGATGATGACTTTGAAGACGAAGCTGGAGCAGACATCATGGAGTCTTCCACCGATCAAAATTTCTAGATGACCACCAACTATTAGTAGTATTTTCCCCATGTATATAGTAGTAGTGAGCACTTTTGCGATAGTTCTAGACCGTTTGTATGCCCTCGCTTGATTGATTGAGTGAAATGATTGTGTTTGTCTCATGTGCATATGGGTAGTGCTTTCTCATTAGACCCCTTTCTATTCTAATATCTTCCATCTAAACCCATCAGATGCCTCCGAGACGTGACACCGGTTTTGCCTTTCCGCCGGAGCTCACCCAGTTGATCCAGCAGCAGAATGCCTTGATGCAATTGCTAGTTCAGAACCAGGGCAACAACAACAACAACCCACCGCTAGTGGACAACCTAGCCTGTTTTCTAAGGTTACAGCCGCCGGTGTTTTCCAGTAGCACCGAGCCTATAGTTGCTGATGATTGGCTACGCCATATTGGAAGGGAGTTGACCACCGCAGGTTGCACAGATGCTGAGAGGGTGCGCTTTGCTGCACATCAATTGGATGGACTGGCAGCCTCATGGTGGGAGAATTACACAACCACTTTTCCTATAGCCAATGTCACTTGGGACCACTTTCAGCAAGCTTTCCGCACTGCCCATGTCTCCACTGGAGCTACGCAAATGAAGAAGCGGGAGTTCCGCAACTTACGCCAGGGGAACCGTACTATGGCTTAGTGCGTGGATGAGTTTAGCAAGTTATCACGCTATGCCCCTGATGATGTGGCCACAGATGCCGCGAAGCAGGAGAAGTTTATGGAAGGGCTGAACGATGAGATGAGCATGCAGTTGATGGTAGCAACCTTCAACAACTACCAGGAGTTGGTAGATAAGGCTCTTATGATTGAAGGGAAACAACAGCAGATTGAGAGCCGCAAGAGAAAGTATAGACAAGGGAAGTATAACTCAGGAGCTCAGCAGAAGCCTCGCCTAACCCCGAACTCGGGAGGACTTGTTCATAACCATGGAGGTCACAACAACACTGGAGGAGGATCACATAACCACAGTGGTGCTAAGAATGGGAATGGGAACGGAGCTAACAACAATCAGAACCGCTCCAATCCGTCCACTCCCGCCAAAAGAGACTTAAGTCAGGTTACCTGTTTTAAGTGCGGGAAGACAAGGCACCATGCCAATGATGTAGCGACCCGACCCGAATGGGTCAAGTCTCTGTGCTTAAGTGTCATCCCTGGATTGGTATGCTGACACACATAGTACTCGAGGATTTATAACAGAGGTAAATCACATGTAAAAGTAACGTAAATGCTATTACCTCAATCCAAAATAGCGGAAGTAACAAGGTTGTGGATTCCCATCAACACCAACGGCAAAATTGAGTGTAGAAATCGTAACCCTAACTTATCACTTACTCGTCGTAAGATAATCCTGCAACATGAGACGTTGCAGCCACAGAGGGTCAGTACATTGAATGTACTGGCAAATTCACACCATAGAAAATGATGAATAAAGACTATCACTACATGCATATTTGGCTGGTGGAAAGGCTCTATGGTTATAAGGTTTTTGCGTAAAGCCAATTTTTCCCTACTTCAAAGGAATAAATTTAATTATTATCATGGTGGTTGTTAAACATTGAGAATGGTTGACATCATTCTCAATCCCAATTAAGCATCATCATTAAAACCCAACAAAATTAATTTAAAGTAACGTGATGAGATCAACAGGATAATCCAAGAACTAGATACTCGAGATGTCCATAACCGGGGACACGGCTAATCATGATTAGTTTATACACTCTACAGAGGTTTGCGCACTTTTCCCCACAAGACTCGATCTCCTCCATTGGTTTTCTCGCACTACATGGTGTTTGAGAAACGGATGACCGAGACATAGCCTTTCAGAAGTGCTAGCACCTTACGTTGGATAGACCGGTACACCTACTTTCCCCTACATCTGCTAGTCTACCCTGTAAGAGTTCGCACGACTTAATCAACTATGCCAGAGCCCATAATGGCTTGTGGCTGCACACGAAAGTTTCTAGTATGAATAATCTCATGATCCCTTTGAGCCTGGGTGGCGGACCGTAGGATGATCACACGGTATATCCCCGGGATCTCCTAGGACAACACTGGTATATCCCCAGGTGTCCGGGCAAGTCCACTGGTATATCCCCAGGGTGCCCCTAGCAATCCACCCAGATGTGTATTCAAGTTGCCACCTTAAGTTGAACCATTAAATAACAATCTCACATCTGTCATGGATTTCACTCATACCCAACCACGTCTACGAGCATAGCATGGCAATATAAGCATAACGTAAAAGTAACTCCCAAGGTTTGAATGCAGGGCAATAGGTTCCTACCACATCAACTACTTCCCAATACCCACAATTTAATTAGATCCTAATCATGCAATGTTTGAGGTTTGATCTAATGCAATAAAAACTGGGTATGAAAGAGGTATGATCAATGTGTGAACTTGCCTGCAATGTTGATGAAGATGATTCGCACTCAAAAATCTTGATAGTTCTACTCGTCACTCTCCGGTCAATCTATCGTAAGCAAGCAGTAGTAACCACACATAAGCAATCACTCCAAAGATCAGAAAGAACGAAGAAGACGATTCGGAAAACATCAAAACCAAGCAAATAACTCTTGCAACATAAAACAAATTTCTAACAGTACCAAAATTATGTGAATTTGGCCTTATTAGAATGTTTAGGTCAAGAGCTTCGATTTGCAAAAAGAATCAACTCAAATGGAGCTACGAAACTCAAGTTATGATCAAACGAAGTTTGAATTCAAATCTGCTCTAATTCAAATTTTAAACTTTTCAAAAACATGTTTGAGTTGGATTACTGGATAGAGGAGATCGTAACGAAGAAGTGGGCGTTGGTTTCGTTGGATTTGGATAAACGAGTAAAAAGTTATGATCGTTTGAAGTTCAGGGACTAAACTGTAAATAAAGTCATCACAGATAGGTCCCTGGCCGAAATTAAAAAGAAAAAGAAAATCCTATGGAAAGAACGTTCGCTAAACAGATCTAGAGAAAGAAAACGTTCACTAAACTAACTAAACAGAAAACGTTCGTTAAGTAATAAACCAAAAAAAACAAACCTAGGGTTTTTTTTCTTCAGAAAACCGAACAAAAAGGAAAACCGAGAAAACCGGGCGGCGGTTATACCGGTTCGATCGGTTTTTCGCCAAAAACCGGCAGCGGTCGGCGGCAGCGGCAGATCGGACCGGCGAGCTCCGGCGAGGCGGCACGAGGCTCCGGCGGGCGGCTCCAGTCGTCGGGGAGATGGCGAGGCGCACGGCTGAGGCG
>NC_041384.1:217401477-217406598 GCF_002162155.2 Triticum dicoccoides
GCAGCAGCTAGCGGCGCGGCGGCGATCTGTGGCGGCGGTGGCTCGGGATGCGAGAGGGCAGGCGGCGGCTGCAGGAGAGAGAGGGCGGCGGCGGATTTATAAGAAGGGGCGGCGGCCTTGGGGAAGGGGCCAAGGAGAGGCCGGGGCGGTCACGGCCGTCGAGGCCGGCGCTCGGGAGGCGTGCGGCGGCCGGTCTCCCGCTCGGGAGCTCGGGGATGGCGGCGGCGTGGGCTGGGCCGTGGCCTGGCCTGGGAGCTGGGCCGGCCCAGTCGGTGAGGGAAGTTCTTTTTTTTTAAACATTATTTTCCAGACAAATAAAATAATAAAAGCAAAATAATTAAAATATTATATAGGCATATAATATATCAAAATTTCCAGAAAAAGTTTTTCTATGACATGAACATTTTTATAAATTCAAATAAAATCGACACCAATTCAGATAAATCAAAGAGTGCTACTGGTCTACTAAAATCCAACTAAAATCATTTTAAAAATACCAAAATGATTTCAAATTAATTTTTCTCCAATTTTCTGTTGTAGGGAATCATGTTACCCTAATTTCCATATATTTTATTTTTGGAGAAAAATAATTTGAATAAAACTCAAATAACTCCAAATTGAAAATTAATTCCAAAAGGACTTGAAATTAAATTCTTTGAAACTCCCAACTCATTTTTCATATAATTTGAAGAAGTCATTTTATCTTCTCTCATGAAAATCATTGAGTTGCATAAAGTTTCAGAATTGGAAATATTTTCAAATGAAATTCAAATATTTTCAACAACCCTTTTCATTTAATTTAAATGGAAGAAGTCATGTCATCTTCTCTCTAGGATTTTGGGTTGAAAAGAATTTGAATTCGCGGAGATCAGAAAGCAAATATGAAAATTTGGGAAAGTCCTTTTATTCCCTCTCATTTAACTTTCAGTCAATCAATCAAACAATCAATAAAATCTATCTATTTATTATAACATTCCAAAATTTAGAATTTTGGGATGTTACAAATGATTGCCCCGAAGGAAGGAATGGAAACGGAAATGGAAGCGCTGGGAAGAAGCCCAATCCATTCAACAAAGGACAAGTGAACCACATTAACGTGGAGGAGGTTGAAGAGCAGCCGGACGCAGTAATAGGTAAGTTTTTGGTTAAGTCATTTACCGCTCTTGTTCTTTTCGATACTGGTGCATCGCAATCATACATATCAAGGGGATTCGTGGATAAGTTTAAACTACCAATCCAAACCATTAGGACCCCTCTTTTAGTGAGTTCACCCGGAGTAGAATATATGGCTAGCCGATGGTGTGACCAGATACCCTTAACCATTGGCACACATGTGTTTTCGTCCGACCTAATTATCTTGGAGTCGCAAGGATTGGATGTAATATTGGGTATGGACTGGATGTCAAAGTATGGAGGAAGCATTGACTGTGCGAGTAACTCGATTTATCTCACCACCCCGGAGGGAAAAAGGATTAAGTATGTGTCTAGGCATGTGCCTAAAAGGAGCCAAGTGAATGCCCTTACGGGAGTTGTTCAGGAGGAAGTGCCGGTAGTAAAGGATTACACGGATGTTTTCCCAGAGGAGTTACCAGGCATGCCACCGAACAGAGATATTGAGTTTTTGATAGAGCTGTTACCAGGAACAGGACCAATATTCAAGAGACCCTATCGGATGCCCGCGAATGATCTGGAGGAAATTAAGAAACAGATCAAGGAGTTATTGGAGAAAGGATACATCTGAAGGAGTTGATCACCTTGAGGAGCCCCAGTACTTTTGGTTGAGAAGAAAGATAAATCCCTAAGGATGGTTGTTGATTATCGAGCCTTGAATGAAGTGACGATAAAGAACAAGTACCCACTGCCGATGATCAACGATCTGTTTGATCAGTTGCAAGGAGCTAAAGTGTTCTCAAAGGTCGATTTACGATCAGGGTATCATCAGTTGAAGATACGAGAGAAGGACATACCAAAGACGGTGTTCACAACGCGATATCGATTATGCGAGTACACGGTCATGTCGTGTGTACTGACTAACGCCCCTGCCTATTTCATGAGCATGATGAACAAGGTGTTCATGGAGTATTTGGACAAGTTTGGTGTGGTCTTTATTGATGATATCATGGTATACTCGAAGAACGAGGAGGAGCACAAAGAGCATTTGTGTTTAGTTCTCGAGAAGCTCAGGGAACACCAGTTGTATGCTAAGTTTAGCAAATGCGAGTTCTGGCTGAAGGAAGTCAGATTCCTTGGACATGTTATATCAGGAGAAGGTATAGCAGTAGACCCCAACAAGGTTCAGTCAGTCACTGAATGGTTGGCACCCACCTCAGTTAGCGAGATCCGCAGTTTTCTTGGACTCGCAGGATACTATCGGAGATTCATTGATAATTTTTCCAAGATTGCAAAACCAATGACTGAACTGTTGAAGAAGGATACCAAGTTTAAATGGACAGAAGATTGTGAAGCAAGTTTCCAGGAGTTGAAGAAACGTTTGACTACAACCCCAGTGCTAGTACTGCCAGATATACATAAGGAGTTCCAAGTGTATTGCGACGCCTCTCGCTTAGTACTTTGATGTGTGCTTATGCAGGACGGAAGAGTTGTTTCGTATGCCTCACGACAACTAAAACCTCATGAGTTGAATTATGCTACACATGATTTGGAGCTAACAGCCGTAGTGCATGCGTTGAAGACTTGGAGACATTACCTTATTGGAAACCGTTGTGATGTGTACACGGACCACAAGAGTTTGAAGTACATCTTCACCCAGAAGGAGCTGAACCTTAGGTAGAGGAGATGGTTGGAGCTTATAAAGGATTATGACATGAAGCTACACTATCATCCAGGAAAGGCCAATGTCGTAGCAGACGCATTGAGTCAGAAGAGTTATGCTAATATCCTTGAAAGTAAAGGACTGCCAAAGGAATTAGCAAAGGACATCATGGAACTTTGATTAGAGATTGTACCAGAAGGTTCATTGCCACAATAGAGGTTCAGTCGACATTGCTGGAAAAGATTCGGGAAGCTCAGAGAGATGATAAAGAGATTGCCGAGATAAAGGAGAAGATGGGCAAAGGAAAGGCCAAAGGTTTTCGTGAGGAGATCAGGAAGTTAATACTTCAAGAGGCCCATGACTCACCATACTCGATACACCCCGGAAACACCAAGATGTATTTGGATTTGAAGGAACGTTTCTGGTGGACTGGTATGAAGAAGGATATTGCCGAGTATGTAGCCGCATGTGATGTATGTCAGAGAGTTAAGGCAGAACATCAGAAGCCAGCAGCACTGTTACAGCCTATGCCGATACCCGAATGGAAGTGGGATAAAGTTGGCATGGACTTTATCACCGGATTACCCAGGACTAAAGCAGGATATGATTCCATATGGGTAGTAGTTGATCATTTGACCAAAGTAGCTCACTTCATCCCAGTGAAAACCACCTATACAAGTGCAAAGTTGGCCAAGATCTATATGTCCAGGATCGTATGTCTGCATGGAGTTCCGAGGACCATCGTATCAGATCGAGGAACACAATTTCCTTCAAAGTTTTGGCATCAGTTACACCAGACTTTGGGAACGAGATTGTGGAGTTCAGTACATCATTTCACCCGCAGACAGATGGACAGACTGAGAGAGTCAATCAAATTTTGGAGGACATGTTGAGAGCCTGTGCGCTAGATTATGGATCTAGTTGGGATGACAATTTGCCGTATGCAGAGTTCTCATACAACAATAGCTACCAAGCCAGTTTGAAGATGGCACCGTTTGAAGCCCTGTATGGACGCAGGTGCAGAACACCGTTGATGTGGGATGAGGTAGGAGACCGACAGTTGTTTGGACCAGACTTGATTAAAGAATCTGAGGAGAAAGTAAAACTGATCCGAGACCGACTGAAGATTGCTCAGTCCAGGCAGAAGAGTTATGCAGACTCAAAACGCAAGGAGGTAACCTACGAAATTGGAGTTAGAGCATATCTGTGAGTATCGCCCTTGCGAGGAGTGAAACGTTTTGGAGTTAAGGTAAAGTTAGCCCCGAGATTTGTAGGACCGTATCGCATTTTGGAACGGATGGGAGAAGTTGCCTACAAGTTGGAGTTACCTGAGGGATTGTCAGGAGTCCACGATGTATTCCACGTTTCATAGCTGAAGAAGTGTCATGCTGAGATGGCTGATATACCATTAAGAGATACAGTACCATTGGAGGCGATTCAGTTGGACAGTGATTTGACTTACGAGGAGAAGCCAGTTAAGATTCTTGAGTTTGCCAGCAGAGTCACCCGCAGTAAGGTTATCAAGTTTTGCAAAGTTCAGTGGAGCCACCATACCGAGGATGAAGCCACCTGGGAACGAGAGGATGATCTCTGCAAGGACCACCTATACCTATTTTCTAGCCAACCCGAATCTTGAGGGCGAAATTCATCTTAAGGGGGGTAGGTTTGTAATATCCCAAATCTTTAATTTGGAATGTTATACATAGATCATCCATGCATATCATGATTTAGTGCATTTCCGTTCCACAATCCTCGAAATCCTAAGCAACTCAAAGACCCACGGAGAGAGTTGGGGATTTTCCGGTTTTCATATTTGTTTTTTATCAAATAATGAAACGAGGATTTTGATTTTAATAATTTTTCTCTCCGAAAAATATTTCATATTAAATCAAATAAGTGGAGATAATATGACTTCTCCAAAATAATTGAAATATCGGAGGAAGAATATTAAAATTATTTATTGGATTTTATTTGGTTTTATTCGGATTTTATTTGCATTAGAAAAATTGCACGTTTTCAAAATTGCATTTTAGGGCCAAGAAAATGTTCAACTCGTCCTAAATATTTTATTTAGACGGTGAAAATTTGTTTTGGCATTTTTAGGTTTTTATTTATTTTTTTGCTAGGATTTTATTTCGGTCGGCGAAGTTTTTTTTTAAAAAAAGGGTTCCCGCGCCGACTGGGCCTAAGGCCCAGCCGCCCCAGGCCGCGCCGCCGCCTCCTGCGCGCGCGCGCCGCCGCCGCCGCCACTCGGACCGGAGTCCGAGTTGGACTCCGTCGCCGCCGCCTTGCCCCCTCCTCCAAGCCGCCCCACCCTGCCCCCTTTATATACGCGCCGCCCGAGCCCC
>NC_041384.1:217407062-217409897 GCF_002162155.2 Triticum dicoccoides
GCCGCCGCCGCCGCCTGCCGCACCTCGCCACCCCGCCGCCCAAGACCTCGCCGGAGGTAGCCGCCGGTTCCAATCGCCGATTTTTCTAAAAAAACTGTTCGGTTTTATTTTTTTCAAAACCCTAGTTTTCATTTTTTATAGATCGGTTTTTCTTCGGTTTATTTAGCGAGTGTTCGCTCGTTCGTTCGTTTTAACGAATGCGTTCTTCGTTTAGATCCAGATAACGAACGTTCGTTCGTTAATCTGTTCGTCATTTTTCTTTTCTCGGATTTATTCCGCGATTTTTCTGATCGCGATTTCTGATCCGATCTTAATTTCTGTTTATCTTTTCGCTCATTTATCGGAATCAGGCGATTCAAGCGCCTGGAGTTTCGTCTCGAAACCCTCTTTCCGTTTAACCAACTCAAACAAGTTTTTGTTACTGTAAAATTTTACCTAGTTTCAGATTAGTAAACGAAGCTTCTTTCTTTCGCCGTTTGACTTTCGTGCTTCGTTTGATTTGATTCTTTTTGTGTACTGGAGTTCTTAAGTTGAACTTTCTGGTCAACCTCTCTTATTTGAGTTTTGCTTGTGCATCGTTGCTTGTTACTTATGTATGTTATTGTTTGCTTGCGATAGAATTCCCGGAGTGCGAAGCGTGTTACTACGAGTCTCCATTATTACCCAGTTTTTGTGCATTAGTTCCAATCCTCAAACATTGCATGATTAGGATGTCATTAACTTGTGGGTTGTGAAGTAGTTGCTGAGGTAGAACCTATTGCCCTGTTATATTCAAACCCTTGGGAGTTACTTCTACGTATTGCTTATATTGCTATGCTATGCTCATAGACGTGGTTTGGGTTTGAGTGAAATTCATGACAGATGTGAGATTGTTAAATAATGGTTCAACTTAAGGTGGCAACTTAATCAAACAACTGGGTGGATTGAGGCACCTGGGGAACCCAGTGTTGTCTGTATTTTTTTGGAAATCCCGGGGTACCCGTGTGATCTTCCTATGGACCGCCACCCAGGCTCAAAGGGAACTGGGATGATTCATGCTAGAAACTTCCGTGTGCAGCCACAAGCTATTATGGGCTCTAGCATAGTTGAGTAAGTTACGTGAAGCTCTTGAAGAGGTAGATCAGCAGGTAGTGGGTTTTGTAGGTTTGGTATGGTCTACCCGGAGTAGAGAGTTAACGTTTCTGAAAGACTATGTCTTGGTCATCCGTTTCTCAAACACCATGTAGTGCGAGAAATCCAACGGAGGCGATCGAGTCTTGTGGGGAAAAGTGTGCAAACCTCTGTAGAGTGTACAATCTAATCATGGTTAGCCGTGTCCCCGGTTATGGACAATTCTTGAGTATCTAGTACTTGGGTTATCACATGTATCTCACCATGTTTAATTAATACTGTTGGGTTGTTAATCACTTTAATTGGGATTGAGTTGGGGGTACCTTCTCAATGATGTTTCAACCACCATGATAGTTAAATAAAAATATATTCCTTTGTTGTAGGGAAAATTGGCTTTTCGCAAAAACTATAACCATAGAGCTTTCCACCAGCCATATATGCATGTAGTGAAGGAAATATGCCCTAGAGGCAATAATAATGTTATTATTTTATTTCCTTATATCATGATAAATGTTTATTATTCATGCTAGAATTGTATTATCCGGAAACATAATACTTGTGTGAATACATAGACAAACCAAACGTCACTAGTATGCCTCTACTTGACTAGCTCGTTGATAAAAAATGGTTATGTTTCCTAGCCATAGGCATGTGTTGTCATTTGATTAATGGGATCACATCGTTAGGAGAATGATGTGATTGAAATGACCCATTCCATTAGCTTAGCACCCGATCGTTTTGTATGTTGCTATTGCTTTCTTCATGACTTATACATGTTCCTATGACTATGAGATTATGCAACTCCCGTTTACCGGAGGAACACTTTGTGTGCTACCAATCGCCACAACATAACTGGGTGATTATAAAGGAGCTCTACAGGTGTCTCCAAAGGTAAATGCTGGGTTGGCATATTTTGAGATTAGGATTTGTCACTCCGATTGTCGGAGAGGTATCTCTGGGCCCTCTCGGTAATGCACATCACATAAGCCTTGCAAGCATTGCAACTAATGAGTTAGTTGCGAGATGATGTATCACGAAACGAGTAAAGAGACTTGCCGGTAACGAGATTGAACTAGGTATTGAGATACCGACGATCGAATCTCGGGCAAGTAACATACCAATGACAAAGGGAACAAAGTATGTTGTTATGCGGTCTGACCGATAAAGATCTTCGTAGAATATGTAGGAGCCAATATGAGCATCCAGGTTCCGCTATTGGTTATTGACCGGAGACGTGTCTCGGTCATGTCAACATTGTTCTCGAACCCGTAGGGTCCGCACGCTTAAGGTTTCGATGATAGTTATATTATGAGTTTATGCTTTTTGATGTACCGAAGTTTGTTCGGAGTCCCGGATGTGATCACGACATGACGAGGAGTCTCGAAATGGTCGAGACATAAATATTGATATATTGGAAGCCTATATTTGGATATTGGAAGTGTTCCGGGTGAAATCGGGATTTTACCGGAGTACCGGGAGGTTACCGGAACCCCCCGGGAGGTATATGGGCCTTAGTGGGCTTTAGTGGAAGAGAGGAGAGGTGGCCAGGGCTGGGCCGCGCGCCCCTCCCCCTAGTCCGAATAGGACAAGGAGAGGGGGGCGACGCCCCCCTTCCTTCTCTCTCTCTCCTCTTTCCCCCTTCCTGAATCCTATTCCAACTAGGAAAGGGGGGAATCCTACTCCCGGTGGGAGTAGGACTCCTCCTGGCATGCCCTCCTCCTGGCC
>NC_041384.1:217410199-217421154 GCF_002162155.2 Triticum dicoccoides
CCCTAGACACACAAGTTGATCCACGTGATCATATTTTTAGCCGTGTGCGGTGCCCCCTTCCACCATAATCCTCGATAATATTGTAGCAGTGCTTAGGCGAAGCCCTTCGACGGTAGTACATCAAGATAGTCACTACGCCGTCGTGCTGACGGAACTCTTCCCCGACACTTTGCTGGATCGGAGTCTGGGGATCATCATCGAGCTGAACGTGTGCTAGAACTCGGAGGTGCCGTAGTTTCGGTGCTTGATCGGTCGGGCCGTGAAGACGTACGACTACATCAACCGCGTTGTGCTAATGCTTCCGCTGTCGGTCTACAAGGGTACGTAGATCATGCTCTCCCCTCGTTGCTATGCATCACCATGATCTTGCGTGTGTGTAGGAATTTTTTTGAAATTACTATGTTCCCCAACAGTGGTATCAGAGCCTAGGTTTTATGTGTTGATGTTATATGCACGAGTAGAACACAAGTGAGTTGTGGGTGATATAAGTCATACTGCTTACCAGCATGTCATACTTTGGTTCGGCGGTATTGTTGGACGAAGCGGCCCGGACCGACATTACGCGTACGCTTACGCGAGACCGGTTCTCCCGACGTGCTTTGCACATAGGTGGCTTGCGGGTGATAGTTTCTCCAACTTTAGTTGAACCGAGTGTGGCTACGCCCGGTCCTTGTGAAGGTTAAAACAACACCAACTTGACAAACTATCGTTGTGGTTTTGATGCGTGGGTAAGATTGGTTCTTGCTTAAGCCCGTAGCAGCCACGTAAAACTTGCAACAACAAAGTAGAGGACGTCTAACTTGTTTTTGCAGGGCATGTTGTGATGTGATATGGTCAAGACATGATGCTAAATTTTATTGTATGAGATGATCATGTTTTGTAACCGAGTTATCGGCAACTGGCAGGAGCCATATGGTTGTCGCTTTATTGTATGCAATGCAACCGCGCTGTAATGCTTTACTTTATCACTAAGCGGTAGCGATAGTCGTGGAAGCATAAGATTGGCGAGACGACAACGATGCTATGATGGAGATCAAGGTGTCGCGCCGGTGATGATGGTGATCACGATGGTGCTTCGAAGATGGAGATCACAAGCACAAGATGATGATGGCCATATCATATCACTTATATTGATTGCATGTGATGTTTATCTTTTATGCATCTTATCTTGCTTTGATTGACGGTAGCATTATAAGATGATCTCTCACTAATTATCAAGAAGTGTTCTCCCTGAGTATGCACCATTGCGAAAGTTCTTCGTGCTGAGACACCACGTGATGATCGGGTGTGATAGGCTCTACGTTCAAATACAACGGGTGCAAAACAGTTGCACACGTGGAATACTCAGGTTATACTTGACGAGCCAAGCATATACAGATATGGCCTCGGAACACGGAGACTGAATGGTCGAGCGTGAATCATATAGTAGATATAATAAACATAGTGATGTTCACCAATGAAACTACTCCATCTCACGTGATGATCGGACATGGTTTAGTTCATTTGGATCACGTAATCACTTAGAGCATTAGAGGGATGTCTATCTAAGTGGGAGTTCTTTAAGTAATATGATTAATTGAACCTAAATTTATCATGAAACTTAGTACCTGATAGTATCTTGCTTGTTTATGCTTGATTGTAGATAGATGGCCCGTGCTGTTCTTCCGTTGAATTTTAATGCGTTCCTTGAGAAAGCAAAGTTGAAAGATGATGGTAGCAATTACACAGACTGGGTCCGTAACTTGAGGATTATCCTCATTGCTGCACAGAAGAATTACGTCCTGGAAGCACCACTGGGTGCCAGGCCTGCTGCTGGAGCAACACCAGATATTATGAACGTCTGGCAGAGCAAAGCTGATGACTACTCGATAGTTCAGTGTGCCATGCTTTACGGCTTAGAATCGGGACTTCAACGACGTTTTGAACGTCATGTAGCATATGAGATGTTCCAGGAGTTGAAGTTAATATTTCAAGCAAATGCCCGGATTGAGAGATATGAAGTCTCCAATAAGTTCTATAGCTGCAAGATGGAGGAGAACAGTTCTGTCAGTGAGCACATACTCAAAATGTCTCGGTATAATAATCACTTGATTCAATTGGGAGTTAATCTTCCAGATGATTGCGTCATTGACAGAATTCTCCAATCACTGCCACCAAGCTACAAGAGCTTCGTGATGAACTATAATATGCAAGGGATGAATAAGACTATTCCGGAGCTCTTCGCAATGCTGAAAGCTGCGGAGGTAGAAATCAAGAAGGAGCATCAAGTGTTGATGGTCAACAAGACCACTAGTTTCAAGAAAAAGGGCAAAGGGAAGAAGAAGGGGAACTTCAAAAAGAACAACAAGCAAGTTGCTACTCAAGAGAAGAAACCCAAACCTGGACCTAAGCCTGAAACTGAGTGCTTCTACTACAAGCAGACTGGTCACTGGAAGCGGAACTGCCCCAAGTATTTGGCGGATAAGAAGGATGACAAGTTGAACAAAGGTATATGTGATATACATGTTATTGATGTGTACCTTAGTAATACTCGCAGTAGCACCTGGGTATTTGATACTGGTTCTGTTGCTAATATTTGCAACTCGAAACAGGGACTACGGATTAAGCGAAGATTGGCTAAGGACGAGGTGACGATGCGCGTGGGAAATGGTTCCAAAGTCGATGTGATCGCGGTCGGCACGCTACCTCTACACCTACCTTCGGGATTAGTATTAGACCTAAATAATTGTTATTTGGTGCCAGTGTTAAGCATGAACATTATATCTGGATCTTGTTTGATGCGAGACGGTTATTCATTTAAATCAGAGAATAATGGTTGTTCTATTTATATGAGTAATATCTTTTATGGTCATGCACCCTTAAAGAGTGGTCTATTCTTATTAAATCTCGATAGTAGTGACACACATATTCATAGTGTTGAAGCCAAAAGATGCAGAGTTGATAATGATAGTGCAACTTATTTGTGGCACTGCCGTTTTGGTCATATCGGTATAAAGTGCATGAAGAAACTCCATAGTGATGGGCTTTTGGAACCACTTGATTATGAATCACTTGGTACTTGCGAACCATGCCTTATGGGTAAGATGACAAAAACACCATTCTCCGGTACTATGGAGAGAGCAACAGATTTATTGGAAATCATACATACAGATGTATGTGGTCCGATGAATGTTGAGGCTCATGGCGGATATCGTTATTTTCTCACCTTCACAGATGACTTAAGCAGATATGGGTATATCTACTTAATGAAACATAAGTCTGAAACGTTTGAAAAGTTCAAAGAATTTCAGAGTGAAGTTGAAAATCATCGTAACAAGAAAATAAAATTCCTATGATCTAATCGTGGAGGAGAATATTTGAGTTACGAGTTTGGTGTACATTTGAAACAATGTGGAATAGTTTCGCAACTCACGCCACCCGGAACACCACAGCGTAATGGTGTGTCCGAACGTCCTAATCATACTTTACTAGATATGGTGCGATCTATTATGTCTCTTACTGATTTACCGCTATCGTTTTGGGGATATGCTCTAGAGACGGCCGCATTCACGTTAAATAGGGCACCATCAAAATCCGTTGAGACGACGCCTTATGAACTGTGGTTTGGCAAGAAACCAAAATTGTCGTTTCTGAAAGTTTGGGGCTGCGATGCTTATGTGAAAAAGCTTCAACCTGATAAGCTCGAACCCAAATCGGAGAAATGTGTCTTCATAGGATATCCAAAGGAGACTATTGGATACACCTTCTATCACAGATCCGAAGGTAAGACTTTTGTTGCTAAATTCAGAAAGTTTCTGGAGAAGGAGTTTCACTCGAAAAAAGTGAGTGGGAGGAAAGTAGAACTTGACGAGGTAACAGTACCTGCTCCCTTATTGGAAAGTAGTACATCACAGAAACCTGTTTCTGTGACACCTACACCAATTAGTGAGGAAGCTAATGATAATGATCATGAAACTTCAGAACAAGATACTACTGAACCTCGTAGATCAATCAGAGTGAGATCCGCGCCAGAGTGGTACGGTAATCCTGTTCTGGAAGTCATGCTACTAGATCATGATGAACCTACAAACTATGAAGAAGCGATGGTGAGCCCAGATTCCGCAAAATGGCTTGAAGCCATGAAATCTGAGATGGGATCCATGTATGAGAACAAAGTATGGACTTTGGTTGACTAGCCCAATGATCGGCAAGCAATTGAGAATAAATGGATCTTCAAGAAAAAGACCGACGCTGACGGTAATGTTACTATCTACAAAGCTCGGCTTATCGCAAAAGGTTTTCGGCAAGTTCAAGGGATTGACTACGATGAGACCTTCTCACCCGTAGCGATGCTTACGTCTGTCCGAATCATGTTAGCAATTGCCGCATTTTATGATTATGAAATTTGGCAAATGGATGTCAAAACTGCATTCTTGAATGGATTTCTGCAAGAAGAGTTGTATATGATGCAGCCGGAAGGTTTTGTCGATCCAAAGGGAGCTAACAAAGTGTGCAAGCTCCAGCGATCCATTTATGGACTGGTGCAAGCCTCTCGGAGTTGGAATAAACACTTTGATAGTGTGATCAAAGCATTTGGTTTTGTACAGACTTTTGGAGAAGCCTGTATTTACAAGAAAGTGAGTGGGAGCTCTGTAGCATTTCTGATATATATGTAGATGACATATTGCTAATCGGAAATGATATAGAATTTCTGGATAGCATAAAAGGATACTTGAATAAGAGTTTTTCAATGAAAGACCTCGGTGAAGCTGCTTACATATTGGGCATTAAGATCTATAGAGATAGATCAAGATGCTTAATTGGACTTTCACAAAGCACATACCTTGACAAAGTTTTGAAGAAGTTCAAAATGGATCAAGCAAAGAAAGGATTCTTGCCTGTGTTACAAGGTGTGAAATTGAGGAAGACTCAATCCCCGACCAATGCAGAAGATAGAGAGAAAATGAAAGATGTTCCCTATGCTTCAGCCATAGGCTCTATCATGTATGCAATGTTGTGTACCAGACCTGATGTGTGTCTTGCTATAAGTCTAGCAGGGAGGTACCAAAGTAATCCAGGAGTGGATCACTTGACAGCGGTCAAGAACATCCTGAAATACCTGAAAAGGACTAAGGATATGTTTCTCATATATGGAGGTGACAAAGAGCTCATCGTAAATGGTTATGTTGATGCAAGCTTTGACACTGATCCAGACGATTCTAAATCGCAAACCCGATACGTGTTTACATTAAACGGTGGAGCTGTCAGTTGGTGCAGTTCTAAACAAAGCGTTGTGGCAGGATCTACATGTGAAGTGGAGTACATAGCTGCTTCGGAAGCAGCAAACGAAGGAGTCTGGATGAAGGAATTCATATCCGATCTAGGTGTCATACCTAGTGCATCGGGTCCAATGAAAATCTTTTGTGACTATACTGGTGCAATTGCCTTGGCAAAGGAATTCAGATTTCACAAAAGAACCAAGCACATCAAGAGACGCTTCAATTCCATCCGGGATCTAGTCTAGGTGGGAGACATAGAGATTTGCAAGATACATACGGATCTGAATATAGCAGACCCGTTGACTAAGCCTCTTCCATGAGCAAAACATGATCAGCACCAAAGCTCCATGGGTGTTAGAATCATTACTGTGTAATCTAGATTATTGACTCTAGTGCAAGTGGGAGACTGAAGGAAATATGCCCTAGAGGCAATAATAATGTTATTATTTTATTTCCTTATATCATGATAAATGTTTATTATTCATGCTAGAATTGTATTATCCGGAAACATAATACTTGTGTGAATACATACATAGACAAACCAAACGTCACTAGTATGCCTCTACTTCACTAGCTCGTTGATCAAAGATGGTTATGTTTCCTAGCCATAGACATGTGTTGTCATTTGATTAATGGGATCACATCGTTAGGAGAATGATGTGATTGACATGACCCATTCCATTAGCTTAGCACCCGATCGTTTAGTATGTTGCTATTGCTTTCTTCATGACTTATACATGTTCCTATGACTATGAGATTATGCAACTCCCGTTTACCGAAGGAACACTTTGTGTGCTACCAAACGTCACAACGTAAATGAGTGATTATAAAGGAGCTCTACAGGTGTCTCCAAAGGTAAATGTTGGGTTGGCGTATTTTGAGATTAGGATTTGTCACTCCGATTGTCGGAGAGGTATCTCTGGGCCCTCTCGGTAATGCACATCACATAAGCCTTGCAAGCATTGCAACTAATGAGTTAGTTGCGAGATGATGTATTACGAAATGAGTAAAGAGACTTGCCGGTAACGAGATTTAACTAGGTATTGAGATACCGACGATCGAATCTCGGGCAAGTAACATATCGATGACAAAGGGAACAAAGTATATTGTTATGCGGTCTGACCGATAAAGATCTTCGTAGAATATGTAGGAGCCAATATGAGCATCCAGGTTCCGCTATTGGTTATTGACCGGAGACGTGTCTCGGTCATGTCTACATTGTTCTCGAACCCGTAGGGTCCGCACGCTTAAGGTTTCGATGACAGTTATATTATGAGTTTATGCTTTTTGATGTACCGAAGTTTGTTCAGAGTCCCGGATGTGATCACGGACATGACGAGGAGTCTCGAAATGGTCGAGACATAAATATTGATATATTGGAAGCCTATATTTGGATATTGGAAGTGTTCCGGGTGAAATCGGAATTTTACCGGAGTACCGGGAGGTTACCGGAACCCCCCGGGAGGTATATGGGCCTTAGTGGGCTTTAGTGGAAGAGAGGAGAGGTGGCCAGGGCTGGGCCGCGCGCCCCTCCCCCTAGTCCGAATAGGACAAGGAGAGGGGGGCGGCGCCCCCCTTCCTTCTCTCTCTCTCTCCTCTTTCCCCCTTCCCGAATCCTATTCCAACTAGGAAAGGGGGGGGGGGATCCTACTCCCGGTGGGAGTAGGACTCCTCCTGGCGCGCCCTCCTCCTGGCCGGCCGCACCCCCCTTTGATCCTTTATATACGGGGGAAGGGGGCACCCCTAGACACACAAGTTGATCCATGTGATCATATTGTTAGCCGTGTGTGGTGCCCCCTTCCACCATAATCCTCGATAATATTGTAGCAGTGCTTAGGCGAAGCCCTGCGACGGTAGTACATCAAGATCGTCACCACGCTGTCATGCTGACGGAACTCTTCCGCGACACTTTGCTGGATCGGAGTCCGGGGATCATCATCGAGCTGAACGTGTGCTAGAACTCGGAGGTGCCGTAGTTTCGGTGCTTGATCGGTCGGGCCGTGAAGACGTACGACTACATCAACCGCGTTGTGCTAACGCTTCCGCTGTCGGTCTACAAGGGTACGTAGATCATGCTCTCCCCTCGTTGCTATGCATCACCATGATCTTGCATGTGCGTAGGAGATTTTTTGAAATTACTACGTTCTCCAACATGTAGTGATAGCATTATTCTGTTTCCGCTCTACTGTGTTATATTGCCAGCATATTCCATGTGCTGACCCGTTTCCGGGCTGCAACGTATTATGTTGCAGACTTTTCAGACGAGGAGTAAGGTTCGTTAGGTCGTTGCCGTGCAGCTCAACTATGCCGTTGGAGTTGATGGACTCACCCTATGTTCCAAGCCTTCCGCTGTTATCACATTAGATGGCCTTAAGCCATATTATTGTAATAAGTTCTCTTTGGAGACATTCGATGTAATAGTGTGTGATTGCTACTCTATGAAAAATCCTTCATGTACTGTGTGTGTCAGCATTACAGATCCAGGGATGACACTGAAGCACAGAGACTTGACCATCTGAGATCGGGTCGCTACACATTTGTTGTAACTTCAAGTTATGATGAGAAGCATATGTAATCAACATTCGAATGGATTCAAGACGAGCAACGGGAGCAAAGGTTTCACCATAGTCGATACCCTCGGCTTGGGAGTATCCTTGTGCTACCAAGCGAGCCTTGTTGCGAATGATAATCCCATGAGCATCTTGCTTGTTCTTAAATATCCACTTGGTTCCAATGACAATGTGGTTCACCGTCGGCCTTGGCACCAATCTCCACACGTTGTTGCGCTCGAAGTTGTTGAGCTCTTCGTGCATGGCATTGAGCCAATCCGGATCTTCGAGCGCCTCATAGACCTTTTGGGGCTCAACATAAGAGACAAACGCGTGATGTTCACAATAGTTTGCTAATTGTCTACGAGTGCTTACCCCCTTTCTTAAGCTTCCAAGCACATTTGTCATGAGATGATCCTTGGTGGAGAGCTTGGAAGCAACCTTGGCGGCACGACGCTCCAATTCCTCCTCGGGGGTGAGACGAGGAGTGGTCACTTGATCATCTTGAGTGTCGTCTTGAGCTTGTTCTCGTTCTCGTGGAAGCTCTTGATCTTGAACTTGCTCGGAGGAGGGAACTTGACCTCGGGCATCACTTGATGTTACAACACCATCTTGAGATTGATCTTGCCCTTGGTCTTGTTCATGAGGTTGAGGGCCCTCACTTTGTTCTTCGGAAGCGTATGGGTCTTGGGTTGGTGAAGGTTCCACTTGAGTAGAACATTGTCCTTCTCCTTCGGCCACAAGGGGTTCCTCAATGGGTAGGATAAGACCAACATCCATTCTTCTTATGGCTTGAGGAGGAATTTCATCACCTACATCACAAGTACCACTTTGCTCCACTTGGGAGCCGTTATTCTCATCAAACTCCACGTTACACGTTTCCTCAATAAGTCCCGTGGACGTATTGAGAACACGGTAAGCATGAGTGTTTGTAGCATAACCAACAAATATGCCCTCATGAGCTCTAGCCTCAAATTTAGACAAACGGACATCTTTCTTGAGAATGAAACACTTACACCCGAACACCCGGAAGTACTTGAGGTTGGGCTTGTTACCGGTGAGTATCTCATATGGAGTCTTGTTCAAGCCTTTGCGGAGGTAGAGCCGATTAGATGCATGGCACGCGGTGTTGATGGCTTCGGCCCAAAAGTTGTAGGGAGACTTGAACTCCGCCATCATGGTCCTTGCCGCATCCATCAACGTCCGGTTCTTCCTCTCTGCTACACCATTTTGTTGAGGGGTATAAGGTGCGGAATATTGATGCTTGATTCCCTCATCACTCAAAAACTCATTCAAGGTGTAGTTCTTGAACTCGGAGCCGTTGTCGCTTCTTATTGTCAAGATCTTTGTATTATGTTGTCATTGAGCTTCATTTGCAAAGTCGATGACGGTTTGTTGGGTCTCACTCTTCCTCTTGAAGAAATATACCCAAGTGTATCTTGAATAGTCATCTACAATCACCAAGCAATACTTTATACCCCCAAGACTATCAAAGGATGGAGGTCCAAAGAGATCCAAGTGAAGGAGATCCAAGGGCCTCTTCGAATAGATGATAGTCGTGGGAGGGTGAGCCTTCTCATGTAGCTTTCTTTCGATGCAAGCACTGCAAGCACGATCTTTGGCAAAACTAACATTTGTTAGTCCACGGACATGGTCCCCCTTGAGAAGACTTTGCAAAGATCTCATATTGACGTGGGCTAAACGGTGATGCCAAAGCCATCCCACGTCAACTTTAGCCATTAGGCATGTCGCGGTCTTAGTGGGTCGCTCCGAAAAGTTAATCACATAGAGACCATTCTCGACATGCCCAACAAAGGCTACTATAAGAGTCTTGCTCAACAAGAGGGCCACGGAATCAATATCAAATAAAGTGGCAAAGCCCATGAGTGCTAGTTGACAAATGGAAAGTAAATTGTATGCAAGGGACTCAACAAGCATGACCTTCCCGATCGTAAGATCATGAGAAATGACAACTTTGTCGAGTCCCAATACCTTAGAAGACGAGGCATCACCCCACTCAACATTGGTGGGCATGGATGGAATATTTTGCACGTCCACCACCAAGTCCTTGCTTCCGGTCATATGATTAGTAGCTCCACTATCGAGCGACCATGATCCCCCACCGGAAGCAAACACCTACAAGAGATCAATGCTTGGTTTTAGGTACCCATTTTGTAATGGGTCCTTTGATGTTAGTAACAAGGGTCTTAAGAACCCAAATAGACCATTCAATGTACTCATAAGGAGAACCAACAAATTTGGCATAAACATGCCCATCACTAGCGCGGCACAACACGTAAGAAGGGTTAAAGTCCCTGGCTTTGTTGGGAAGGGGAGCGTTTCCCTTCTTGGCACCAATACCCCTCATAGAGTTTTTCACCTTCTCCTTAATAGCACCCTCATCCTCCTTCACAAAGGTTTGCATGAGAGGAGGAGGTCGTTTGGCCTTGTCATTTGTAACACCCCGGATATGACTTTCCCAATTTGTACTCCAACTCTTGCCGTTTCCGGCGTTAAGTTATTTTATTTTCTCGGGTTCGGGTTTTTGTCTCCATGTGTTGTTGTCATTGTTTGGCATCTCATATCATGTCATCATGTGCATTGCATTTACATACGTGTTCATCTCATGCATTCGAGCATTTTCCCCGTTGTCCATTTTGCATTCCGGCGCTTCGTTCTCCTTCGGTGGTCATTTCTAGCTTTATTCGTGTGTGGGGTTTAAACATTTCCGGATTGGACCGAGACTTGCCAAGCGTCCTTGGTTTACTACCGGTAGACCGCCTGTCAAGTTTCGTATCATTTGGACTTCGTTTGATACTCCAACGGTTAACCGAGGACCGAAAAGGCCTCGTGTGTGTTGCAGCCCAACACCCCTCCATTTTGGCCCAAAACCCACCAAAACCCTCTCCATCATCTAGAGCGTTCGATCACGACCGCGTGGCCGAAAACCACACCTCATTTGGACTCTCCTATCTTCCTCTATGCCTATATAAAGAACCCCCATTCCAAATCCCGGGTCTCCTCCCCCGAAACCCTAAAATATCCCAGATCCGCCGCCGCCGGACACGTCCGGACGGCGCCGGACACGTCCGCCCAGCCCCGTCGCCGCCACGTGGCGCACTGTCATTCGCCGCCGCCTTCGCGCCCC
>NC_041384.1:217421406-217431286 GCF_002162155.2 Triticum dicoccoides
CGCCGCCGCCCCACGTCGCCGGAGGCCGCGCCGCACCGCCCGGGCCGCCTCGCCTCTCCACCCTCCTCCTTTCACGGATCCGCCGACCGCCGTCGACGTCGTAACTCCGACGAGATCCGGCCGGTGAACCTCGTAATCCGCGCATGAACAGTGCCGGATCTCAGATCTAGATCCAAAACGTGGGTTGACTTTTTCCCGAAACCCTAATCCATGTGCTCCTGTTCATCATGCTATATCTCCGCATCCGTAGCTCCGTTTTTGGCATATAGCATATCAAATTGTTCGTCTCAGAGAGCACATCAATTCATTCCATTGCATCATTTTCATTTGAGTTCATCTTGACACCCGAAATGCTGTTAGAAGAGGGCTACTTGAGATAATTGCCAGATCTGCTACTCCATTTGCATATTTGTCATTTTTTCCATGATTATTGTGTGCATGATATGCCCATGAGCTCTACATATGTTTTGATTAGGGTTTTGCCATCTTTCCAGAGGTGCAACCCATGTATATTTGTGATGTGTGTGGTGACTAGCACAAGCTTGCAAAGTGGTGCACTTGGTAATTCTGATTTCAGGGAATTAGCAATTCCACTAAGTCCTTGACCTGTTTATTTCATTTGGCCATATGTTCATGTTGTTTCCTAGTGATCCGTGCCTCCTTTGAGGATGATCAGTAAGGATGTTCTGTTAATTTTGTAGTGCTCTATCCATCCATGTCTTTGTTTGCAATTATGGAGCACCCTAGCTTGAGTCAATCGAGCTCTACTTTTGCTACTTCGTGAATCTGGGCAAATTGTCTACTTGTTAGTGATTTTGCTGATGATGTTATAGTTGATCCGTGCATGCTATGATTTTGTTTTTGCCATGTCTAGATTACATTTTGTGTATTCTTGATGGGTGTATGCTTAGTTTGCCATGACTTGCTCTGTAGTGAGTGCATCGAGCTCGTAAACATGCCTACTTGATATCTGTTTCAGCATGCTCCAGTTTTCAGTAAGTCTGAGAACTGATAATGTTTTTGCCATGTTCACATGCTTGCAATTGTATTTTCTGATCCCTTTTGGCTCAAGGTCACTAAGGGACTTTTGTTCAGCTCTTTGAGTAGCTCCATGCCATGCTTTACTTTGCCATGTTCAGGTCCTGTAGCATGCAGTTTTGTTGCTCCGAAGTGTGCTACCTGATTTGAAATTCCAGACAAGTGTTAATTTCACTAAGTCTGAGATCTGTTTACCATATGCATTTTTGCCATGCTTGTTTGAACCTATTAATGGATGAATTGGCCGTAGCTCAGTGCTAGACTTTTGTTAAGCCTCTTGAATACATACCTGCCATGTATTTTGTTGTCATGTTTGAGTGCTGTAGCATGTTCATCTCATTACATTTAGATGGCTACTTGTTGTAAATCGCAGACCGGTGTCATATTTGTTTTGCTTGCCATTTCCAAACCGTAACTCCGATTCCGGCGTTCTTTATATCGTTTTCAAGTGATTTCATCTCATCTTTCCAGTGGCAGACTTGGATTTCCAAGTTGAGGCCAGGTTCATGCATCCCTTGTCAAATCTTGCATATGCATCCCGCATCGCATCCCGCATAGCATATCATCTTTGCATCATGTTGTTTGAGCCTTGCACGTGGTTGATTGTGTCCTTGTTGCTTGTTTGTCTTGTTTGGGTAGAGCCGGGAGACGAATTCTCTAACGAGGAGCCCGTTGAGTTTTCTTTTGAGGATCTAGTCAACTCTGACAACTTTGCAGGCAAGATGATCATACCCTCGAAATCACTACTATCTTTGCTATGCTAGATTGCTCGCTCTTTTGCTATGCCATTGCTACGATGCCTACCATTTGCTTTCAAGCCTCCCAAATTGCCATGTCAAACCTCTAACCCACCTTGTCCTAGCAAACCGTTGTTTGGCTATGTTACCGCTTCGCTCAGCCCCTCTTATAGCGTTGCTAGTTGCTGGTGAAGATTGGAGGCCGTTCCTTGTTGGAACTTTTATTTACTTGTTGGGATATCATTATATTAACTTGTTATCTTAATGCATCTATATACTTGGTAAAGGGTGGAAGGCTCGGCCTCTCGCCTAGTGTTTTGTTCCACTCTTGCCGCCCTAGTTTCCGTCATATCGGTGTTATGTTCCCGGATTTTTGCGTTCCTTACGCGGTTGGGTTATAATGGGAACCCCTTGATAGTTCGCCTTGATTAAAGCTTTTCCAGCAATGCCCAACCTTGTTTTTACCATTTGCCACCTAGCCTCTTTTTCCCTTGGGTTTCCGGAGAGCGAGGGTCATCTTATTTTAGCCCCCCCGGGCCAGTGCTCCTCTGAGTGTTGGTCCAACCGAGGGATGTCTGGGGCTACCAGGGGCAACTCTGGGCTGGCCTACCCGACGTCTGACTCATCTGAGTGTGCCCTGAGAACGAGATATGTGCAGCTCCTATCGGGATTTTTCGCCACATTTGGGCGGTGTTGCTGGTCTTGTTTTAACCTGTCGAAGTGTCTTGAAGAACCGAGATACCGAGTCTGATCGGAACGTCTTGGGAGGAGGTCTATTCCTTCGTTGACCGTGAGAGCTTGTCATGGGCTAAGTTGGGACTCCCCTGCAGGGATTTGAACTTTTGAAAGCCGTGCCCGCGGTTATGGGCAGATGGGAATTTGTTAATGTCCGGTTGTAGATAACTTGAACCTTAACTTAAGTTAAATGAACCAACTGGGTGTGTTACCGTGATGGCCTCTTCTCGGCGGAGTTCGGGAAGTGGACACGGTGTTGGAGTAATGCTTGCGCAGGTTGCTCTCTAGTTTCTCGCTCGCGCTTTACCTCCTCTTCTCGCTCTCTTTTGCGAATAGGTTAGCCACCATATTTGCTAGTCGCTTGCTGCAGCTCCACATATTTACCTTGCCTTACCTATAAGCTTAAATAGTCTTGATCACGAGGGTGCGAGATTGCTGAGTCCCTGTGGCTCATAGATTACTATTACACCAGATGCAGGGCCTAATGATTCCGCTCCAGGTGACGCGCTCGAGCTCAAGTGGGAGTTCGACAAGGACTCTCAACGTTATTATGTTTCCTTTCCTGATGATCAGTAGTGGTGCCCAGTTGGGGGTGATCGGGACCGTGTCGCATGTTGGGTTATCTTTTATTTTGGCGCCGTAGTCGGGCCATGAGTGTTTGGATGATGTAATGTTATTTATGTACCTTGATTGACGTGGCGAGTGTAAGCCAACTATGTTATCTCTCCTTTATTATTATATTACATGGGATGTTGTAAAGATTACCTTACTTGCGACATATGCCTTCAATGCGATTATGCCTCTAAGTCGTGCCTCGACACGTGGGAGATATAGTCGCATCGAGGGTGTTACAAGTTGGTAATCGGAGCCTTCCCCGACCTTAGGAGCCCCATTGCTCGATCGTTTTTAGCGGCCGAGTTGTGTCTAGAAAAATGTTTTGAGTCATTTAGGAATTATATATCGGAGAGTTAGGAATTCTTTTTACTTCCCAGTCTCCTCATCGCTCTGGTAAGGCATCCTGATGTAGAGTTTTGACTCTTCTCTTCTCAAATTTCACTAAATTTTTTTTAGGATCACGCGGGTATCTTGGAATCATTCCGATGGTTTTATGATGAGAACATTGTCTTGGTGCCTCCTGTCAGGGGTTTTGTGGAAGTGTCCCGGGGAGTTGAGCTCTGAGGTGTTGTCGTCATAATTTTATCGTTGCAGTTCTAGAATACCTGAGTCTAGTACGCCGACATCGAAAATCTCTTTTATGCAGTTCGTTGGTGAGATAACCTCGACGCCACCCAGTACAGGGGCGGGAGTTCGGGAGTATCGCCATAACTTGTATAACGGATGCTTTTCGAAGGTTGAGGTAGATGGTTTCCGAAGTTTTTCTCGGTTATGTGTTGAAGGATGGATACAGCTGGATGTAGGATTTGCTAGATTTGAGTGAGATATTATGCTTCCCCTGTTCCCCAACACCTGATTGCATAACCGGAAAGGTTCGGGAGTTCCATAGGTGGGAATTCTCGTAGCTCTAGTTCTTCTTCCACGGATATTGGTTTGAGATTGGGATTTCTTACCGATTATTTGTTCTTGATCCGTACCTTGTTGATTTATTTCTCTACCTTAATTCTATGTGGCTTCTCAATTTATGGATATGTGACCATTTCAAGAGGAATGCATTCGTTCATTTTGTTCGGATGTGAAGACTATATGTTGCAATTTTCATTCCGTTGGATTCAGCTTCAATATTTGTCTATCGATGTGCTAATGGATGTCAACCTCTTCAGTATGGCTCCTCCAACGCGCATGACTCCAAATTCTGATCCGCCACCACCTCCACCTCCTCCGGAGGCATGGCAAGCTGTGATGGCCGCAACCAATGCAGACACACAGTTGATCATGCAAATTCTCCAAGAGCGCAATCAAGGCAACCAAGGGAACCAAGGCAACAATCTGAATCACTCTGCTACACTCAACCAGTTCCTTGCTAACGGGCCAAAGACTTTCAGCAATTGTGTTGAGGCAACCGATGCTGACGATTGGCTTGTGGATCTGTGCAAGCATTTCGAGTGCAGTAATGTCAGGCCTGAGGACTTTGTCAAGTTCGCTTCCTTCCAACTCAAAGATCAAGCTGCAGAATGGTTCCAGCAGTACAAGGACTCCAGAGGTGGTCGTGTTATCACTTGGGATGAATTCCGTCAAGATTTCAGAGCTCACCATATTCCTCAAAGCATGGTTGAAAGCAAGCGTGAGGAATTCCGCAACCTGAAGCAAGCCTCTATGTTTGTCTATGACTACAACAAGTTGTTTCAGAAGCTTGCCCGCTTTGCCAAGCAGGACGCCCCTAATAGAAGAGCATGATATACCAGTTCAGGGGTGGTCTCAGAGAAGAAATTCAGCTAGCTCTGGTTCTCTTTGAGCCCTTGAGGTACGATGAGTTCTACAACATGGCATTGAAGCAAGAGGCTGCTTAGTTGAGGTGTGATGCTTCCAAGAAGCGAGTCAGAGATGTTACTCCTTCTTCCTCTACTCAAGTGGCCAAGCAGCAAAAGTATTGGCTTCCTCCTCCTCCGTTCCGCCAGCCGTATCAGCAGAAGAGCAGAGGTGGCTGTGGATCTTCCCACCCACCCAACCCTGGCTTTTAGAACAAGACTTCGTCTCAACCTCCAAGATCGAGTGCTCCGTATCACCGTTCGCTTTTAGAGGTCACGTGCAACAAGTGCCAACAAAAGGGTCATTATGCCAACAAGTGTTTCAACCAGAGGCGTCTTCCTCCTCCTCCTCCTGTCAGATCAGCAAGTACAGCTGTGGTCAAGCATAACCCCAAGTCCGCCAAGGTCAACTTCATGAATGCAGCTCAGGCAGAGGATTCATTAGATGTCATCATGGGTAACCTTCCTGTTAATGATATTCCTGCAAAAGTTCTTTTTGACACGGGCGCATCGAATTGTTTCATCTCGAGACCATTTGTTTCTAAGCATGAGTTGCCTTTACAAGATTTGCCTAGACAGTTATCTGTTGTTTCTCCGGGTAAATTCATGAATGCAAGCGCTATCGCCCCGGATGTTACTATCACGTTGGGCGACTACAAGTTTCTCTCTTCTCCGGTGGTTCTTGGTAACTCGGATATTGATCTCATTCTCGGGATGGATTGGCTTTCTAAGCACAAGGCTCAGCTTGATTGTGCAGCCAGGCAGATTCAATTGACTCATTCGTCTGAGGATGTAATTGTCTTCGCCGCTCGTGATGATACCATCCGTCTGTTTTCTCTCAATGAGAAGGGTGAATTGGATGCTAGCTCGCAAATTCCAGTCGTTTGCGAATATCAAGACGTCTTTCCAGAAGAGCTTCCAGGAATGCCTCCGCACCGGCCAGTTGAATTCGTTATTGATCTTGAGCCCGGCACGAAACCTGTGTGCAAGCGTCCTTACAAGCTCGGACCTGAAGAGTTGAAGGAGCTGAAGAAGCAACTCGATATTCAAGAGAGAATCGGTCTCATCCGGCCTAGTTCTTCTCCATGGGGTTGTGGTGTTCTTTTTGTGAAGAAGAAGGATGGAACGGACCGGCTTTGTGTTGATTACCGTCCATTGAACAAGAAGACTATAAAGAACAAATACCCACTTCCCAACATCAATGAGCTGTTCGAACAACTCAAAGGTGCCCAAGTATTCGCCAAGCTTGATCTCCGTATGGGTTATCATCAGATTCGAATCCGTGAGCAAGATATTCCCAAGACGGCTTTCAGGACAAGCTATGGCTCATATGAATACACTGTCATGTCTTTTGGCCTCGTCAACGCTCCTCCGACTTTCTCTCGCATGATGAACTTCATCTTCAATGCCTACACCAATGACTTCGTTTTGGTCTATCTCGACGACATTCTGGTTTTCTCGAAGAACAAGGAAGATCATGCCAAGCACTTGCGTTTGGTTCTTGATAAGCTCAGGGAACACCAGTTCTATGCCAAGTTCTCCAAGTGTGAATTTTGGCTCGATGAGGTTCTTTATCTTGGTCATATCATCTCTGCCAAGGGCATTGCGGTGAATCCTGAGAAGGTGTCTGCAATTGTGAATTGGGAACCTCCTCAAAATGTGAAGCAACTCCGTAGCTTCCTCGGTCTCGCAAGCTACTGCCGAAGATTCGTTGAAAACTTTTCTAAGATCGCGAAGCCTCTCTCCAATCTTCTCCAGACATGTCAAGTACGTTTGGTCTCCAGAGTGTGACATTGCTTTCAACACTTTGAAAGAGAAATTGATCACTGCTCCAGTTCTGACTCCGCCTGATGAATCCAAACCGTACGAGGTCTTTTGTGATGCCTCTCTCCAAGGTCTTGGCGCAGTGTTGATGCAAGAGAAGAAAGTTGTTGCTTATACCTCTCGCCAGTTGAAGCCTAATGAGAAGAACTACCCCACTCATGATCTCGAGTTGGCGGCAGTTGTGCATGCTCTTTTGACTTGGAGACATCTTCTATTGGGAAGAAAAGTGGACATTTTCACTGATCACAAGAGTCTCAAGTACATCTTCACTCAGCCTAATCTCAACCTCAGGCAAACTCGATGGGTCGAAATGATTCAAGAGTATAATCCGAGTATCGAGTATACTCCAGGCAAGGCCAATGTGATTGCTGACGAATTGAGCAGAAAGGCTTACTACAACAGTCTGATTCTCAAGCCTTATCAACCCGAGCTTTGTGAAGCTTTCCGCAAACTTAATCTGCAAGTTGTTCCTCAAGGTTTCCTCGCCAACCTTCAAGTCTCTCCTACCTTAGAAGACCAGATTTGCCAAGCCCAGCTTCTTGATGCTATGGTGAAAAAGGTGAAGATTGGGATTGCCAAGAGTCAACCCAAGTACAAGTGCTACCGTCTTGATGACAAGGATACTCTCTTCTTCGAGGATCGTATTGTTGTGCCCAAAGGTGACCTCCGTAAAGTGATCATGAACAAGGCTCACAATTCTCTCCTCTCCATCCACCCTGGGAGTACGAAGATGTATCAGGACCTCAAGCAGCATTATTGCTGGACTCGAATGAAGCGCGAGATTGCTCAGTTCGTGAATGAATGTGATGTCTGCAGAAGAGTGAAGGCAGAACACCAAAGGCCAGCGGGTCTCCTCCAACCTCTTGCCATTCTAGAATGGAAGTTTGACCACATTGAAATGGACTTCGTGACTGGGTTTCCAAAGTCCAAGCGTGGCAATGATGCTATATTCGTTGTCATCGACAAACTCACCAAAGTGGCTCACTTTTTGCCTATCAAAGAGTCAATCACTGCAGCTCAATTGGCGGAATTCTATACCTCTTGAATTGTCTCTCTGCACAGTATTCCACAAGTGATCTCTTCAGACCGTGGCAGTATCTTTACCTCCAAGTTTTGGGATTCTTTTCAGAAGGCCATGGGCACCAACATCCGCTTCAGCACAGCTTTCCATCCTCAAACTAGCGGTCAAGTCGAGCATGTCAACCAGATTCTTGAATATATGCTCAGGGCTTGTGTGATCTCCTTCGGCATGAAGTGGGAGGATTGTCTTCCTTATGCTGAATTCTCCTACAACAACAGTTTTCAAGCAAGTTCGGGCAAGGCCCCATTTGAAATTCTGTATGGCAGGAAGTGTCGTACCCCTCTCAACTGGTCTGAAACCGGTGAACGTCAGCTTCTCGGAAATGACTTAATCACAGAGGAAGAGGAAATGTGCAAAGTCATTCGAGATAACCTCAAAGCAGCCCAATCCCGTCAGAAGAGCTACTATGATAGTAAGCACCGTGATTTGGCTTTCGAGATCGGAGATCATGTTTACCTCCGTGTCTCTCCTATGAAAGGTACTCGTCGCTTCGGTATCAAAGGGAAGCTTGCCCCTAGATACGTGGGACCTTTCAAGATTGTCAGCAAGAGAGGCAATCTCGCCTATCAACTCGACCTTCCTTCAAACTTTGCAAATGTTCATGATGTGTTCCATGTCTCTCAACTCCGAAAATGCTTCAAGACTCCTGACTGCACTGTAAACTTCGAGGACATTGAGCTCCAAGAAGAGCTTTCCTTTCGTGAGCACCCCGTTGCCATTCTTGAAGAGACTGAACGCAAGACTCGCAATAAGTCAATCAAATTCCTCAAAGTCAAGTGGTCACACCATTCCGACCGTGAAGCTACTTGGGAACGCGAGGATCACCTCCATTCTGAATACCCGACGTTCTTTCAGTCCTAGACCTCAGGACGAGATCCTTTCGTAGTGGTGGAGTGTTCTAACACCCCGGATATGACTTTCCCAATTTGTACTCCAACTCTTGCCGTTTCCGGCATTAAGTTATTTTATTTTCTCGGGTTCGGGTTTTTGTCTCCGTGTGTTGTTGTCGTTGTTTGGCATCTCATATCATGTCATCATGTGCATTGCATTTGCATACGTGTTCATCTCATGCATTCGAGCATTTTCCCCGTTGTCTGTTTTGCATTCCGGCGCTTCGTTCTCCTTCGGTGGTCATTTCTAGCTTTGTTTCGTGTGTGGGGTTTAAAAATTTCCGGATTGGACCTATACTTGCCAAGCGGCCTTGGTTTACTACCGGTAGACCGCCTGTCAAGTTTCGTATCATTTGGACTTCGTTTGATACTCCAACGGTTAACCGAGGGACCGAAAAGGCCTCGTGTGTGTTGCAGCCCAACACCCCTCCATTTTGTCCCAAAACCCACCAAAACCCTCTCCATCATCTAGAGCGTTCGATCACGATCGCGTGGCCGAAAACCGCACCTTATTTGGACTCTCCTAGCTCCCTCTATGCCTATATAAAGAACCCCCATTCCAAATCCCGGGTCTCCTCCCCCGAAACCCTAAAAAATCCCAGATCCACCGCTGCCGGACACGTCCGCCCAGCCCCGCCGCCGCCACGTGGCGCGCTGTCATTCGCCGCCGCCTCCGTGCCCCACATCGCCGCGCCAGGCCCGCCGGGGCCCGAGGCTGGCCCCCGTGGCCCGCACCGCGCCTGTCGCCCCGCCGCCGATCCGGAGCCCCACGCCGCCGTCTTCCTCCTAGTCGGCCGCCGCCGCGGGTCGCCGCGGCCGCCCGCCGCCCCACATCACCGACTCCGGACGCCCGCCGCCTCTCCTCGCCGCGCCGCCGCCCCACGTCGCCGGAGGCCGCGCCGCACCGCCCGGGCCGCCTCGCCTCTCCACCCTCCTCCTTTCACGGATCCGCCGACCGCCGTCGACGTCGTAACTCCGACGAGATCCGGCCGGTGAACCTCGTAATCCGCGCATGAACAGTGCCGGATCTCAGATCTAGATCCAAAACGTGGGTTGACTTTTTCCCGAAACCCTAATCCATGTGCTCCTGTTCATCATGCTATATCTCCGCATCCGTAGCTCCGTTTTTGGCATATAGCATATCAAATTGTT
>NC_041384.1:217432120-217441088 GCF_002162155.2 Triticum dicoccoides
TTAGCAATTCCACTAAGTCCTTGACCTGTTTATTTCATTTGGCCATATGTTCATGTTGTTTCCTAGTGATCCGTGCCTCCTTTGAGGATGATCAGTAAGGATGTTCTGTTAATTTTGTAGTGCTCTATCCATCCATGTCTTTGTTTGCAATTATGGAGCACCCTAGCTTGAGTCAATCGAGCTCTACTTTTGCTACTTCGTGAATCTGGGCAAATTGTCTACTTGTTAGTGATTTTGCTGATGATGTTATAGTTGATCCGTGCATGCTATGATTTTGTTTTTGCCATGTCTAGATTACATTTTGTGTATTCTTGATGGGTGTATGCTTAGTTTGCCATGACTTGCTCTGTAGTGAGTGCATCGAGCTCGTAAACATGCCTACTTGATATCTGTTTCAGCATGCTCCAGTTTTCAGTAAGTCTGAGAACTGATAATGTTTTTGCCATGTTCACATGCTTGCAATTGTATTTTCTGATCCCTTTTGGCTCAAGGTCACTAAGGGACTTTTGTTCAGCTCTTTGAGTAGCTCCATGCCATGCTTTACTTTGCCATGTTCAGGTCCTGTAGCATGCAGTTTTGTTGCTCCGAAGTGTGCTACCTGATTTGAAATTCCAGACAAGTGTTAATTTCACTAAGTCTGAGATCTGTTTACCATATGCATTTTTGCCATGCTTGTTTGAACCTATTAATGGATGAATTGGCCGTAGCTCAGTGCTAGACTTTTGTTAAGCCTCTTGAATACATACCTGCCATGTATTTTGTTGTCATGTTTGAGTGCTGTAGCATGTTCATCTCATTACATTTAGATGGCTACTTGTTGTAAATCGCAGACCGGTGTCATATTTGTTTTGCTTGCCATTTCCAAACCGTAACTCCGATTCCGGCGTTCTTTATATCGTTTTCAAGTGATTTCATCTCATCTTTCCAGTGGCAGACTTGGATTTCCAAGTTGAGGCCAGGTTCATGCATCCCTTGTCAAATCTTGCATATGCATCCCGCATCGCATCCCGCATAGCATATCATCTTTGCATCATGTTGTTTGAGCCTTGCACGTGGTTGATTGTGTCCTTGTTGCTTGTTTGTCTTGTTTGGGTAGAGCCGGGAGACGAGTTCTCTAACGAGGAGCCCGTTGAGTTTTCTTTTGAGGATCTAGTCAACTCTGACAACTTTGCAGGCAAGATGATCATACCCTCGAAATCACTACTATCTTTGCTCTGCTAGATTGCTCGCTCTTTTGGTATGCCATTGATACGATGCCTACCATTTGCTTTTAAGCCTCCCAAATTGCCATGTCAAACCTCTAACCTACCTTGTCCTAGCAAACCGTTGTTTGGCTATGTTAGCGCTTCGCTCAGCCCCTCTTATAGCGTTGCTAGTTGCAGGTGAAGATTGGAGGCCGTTCCTTGTTGGAACTTTTATTTACTTGTTGGGATATCATTATATTAACTTGTTATCTTAATGCATCTATATACTTGGTAAAGGGTGGAAGGCTCGGCCTCTCGCCTAGTGTTTTGTTCCACTCTTGCCGCCCTAGTTTCCGTCATATCGGTGTTATGTTCCCGGATTTTTGCGTTCCTTACGCGGTTGGGTTATAATGGGAACCCCTTGATAGTTCGCCTTGATTAAAGCTTTTCCAGCAATGCCCAACCTTGTTTTTACCATTTGCCACCTAGCCTCTTTTTCCCTTGGGTTTCCGGAGAGCGAGGGTCATCTTATTTTAGCCCCCCGGGGCCAGTGCTCCTCTGAGTGTTGGTCCAACCGAGGGATGTCTGGGGCTACCAGGGGCAACTCTGGGCTGGCCTACCCGACGTCTGACTCATCTGAGTGTTCCCTGAGAACGAGATATGTGCAGCTCCTATCGGGATTTGTCGTCACATTCCGGCGGTGTTGCTGGTCTTGTTTTAACCTGTCGAAGTGTCTTGAAGAACCGAGATACCGAGTCTGATCGGAATGTCTTGGGAGGAGGTCTATTCCTTCGTTGACCGTGAGAGCTTGTCATGGGCTAAGTTGGGACTCCCCTGCAGGGATTTGAACTTCCGAAAGCCGTGCCCGCGGTTATGGGCAGATGGGAATTTGTTAATGTCTGGTTGTAGATAACTTGAACCTTAACTTAATTTTAATGAACCAACTGGTTGTGTTACCGTGATGGCCTCTTCTCGGCGGAGTCCTGAAAGTGGACACGGTGTTGGAGTAATGCTTGCGCAGGTTGCTCTCTAGTTTCTCGCTCACGCTTTGCCTCCTCTTCTCGCTCTCTTTTGCGAACAGGTTAGCCACCATATTTGCTAGTCGCTTGCTGCAGCTCCACATATTTACCTTGCCTTACCTATAAGCTTAAATAGCCTTGATCGCGAGGGTGCGAGATTGTTGAGTCCCTATGGCTCACAGATTACTATTACACCAGATGCAGGGCCTGATGATTCCGCTCCAGGTGACGCGCTCGAGCTCAAGTGGGAGTTCGACGAGGACTCTCAACGTTATTATGTTTCCTTTCCTGATGATCAGTAGTGGTGCCCAGTTGGGGGTGATCGGGACCGTGTCGCATGTTGGGTTATCTTTTATTTTGGCGCCGTAGTCGGGCCATGAGTGTTTGGATGATGTAATGTTATTTATGTACCTTGATTGACGTGGCGAGTGTAAGCCAACTATGTTATCTCTCCTTTATTATTATATTACATGGGATGTTGTAAAGATTACCTTACTTGCGACATATGCCTTCAATGCGATTATGCCTCTAAGTCGTGCCTCGACACGTGGGAGATATAGTCGCATCGAGGGTGTTACAAGTTGGTAATCAGAGCCTTCCCTGACCTTAGGAGCCCCATTGCTTGATCGTTTTTAGTGGCCGAGTTGTGTCTAGAAAAATGTTTTGAGTCATTTAGGAATTATATATCGGAGAGTTAGGAATTCTTTTTACTTCCCAGTCTCCTCATCGCTCTGGTAAGGCATCCTGACGTAGAGTTTTGACTCTTCTCTTCTCAAATTTCACTAAATTTTTTTAGGATCACGCGGGTATCTTGGAATCATTCCGATGGTTTCATGATGAGAACATTGTCTTGGTGCCTCCTGTCAGGGGTTTTGTGGAAGTGTCCCGGGGAGTTGAGCTCTGAGGTGTTGTCGTCATAATTTTATCGTTGCAGTTCTGGAATACCTGAGTCTAGTACGCCGACATCGAAAATCTCTTTTATGCAGTTCGTTGGTGAGATAACCTCGACGCCACCCAGTACTGGGGCGGGAGTTCGGGAGTATCACCATAACTTGTATAACGGATGCTTTTCGAAGGTTGAGGTAGATGGTTTCCGAAGTTTTTCTTGGTTATGTGTTGAAGGATGGATACAACTGGATGTAGGATTTACTAGATTTGGGTGAGATATTATGCTACCCCTATTCCCCAACACCTGATTGCATAACCGGAAAGGTTCGGGAGTTTCATAGGTGGGAATTCTCGTAGCTCTAGTTCTTCTTCCACGGATATTGGTTTGAGATTGGGATTTCTTACCGATTATTCGTTCTTGATCCGTACATTGTTGATTTATTTCTCTACCTTAATTCTACGTGGCTTCTCAATTTATGGATATGTGACCATTTCAAGAGGAATGCATTCGTTCATTTTGTTCGGATGTGAAGACTATATGTTGCAATTTTCATTCCGTTGGATTCAGCTTCAATATTTGTCTATCGATGTGCTAATGGATGCCAACCTCTTCAGGATGGCTCCTCCAACACGCACGACTCCGAATCCTGATCCGCCACCACCTCCACCTCCTCCGGAGGCATGGCAAGCTGTGATGGCCACAACCAATGCAAACACACAGTTGATCATGCAAATTCTCCAAGAGCGCAATCAAGGCAACCAAGGGAACCAAGGCAACAATCAGAATCACTCTTCTACACTCAACCAGTTCCTTGCTAACGGGCCAAAGACTTTCAGCAATTGTGTTGAGGCTACCAATGTTGACGATTGGCTTGTGGATCTGTGCAAGCATTTTGAGTGCAGTAACGTCAGGCCTGAGGACTTTGTCAAGTTCGCTTCCTTCCAACTCAAAGATCAAGCTGCAGAATGGTTCCAGCAGTACAAGGACTCCAGAGGTGGTCGTGTTATCACTTGGGATGAATTCTGTCAAGATTTCAGAGCTCACCATATTCCTCAAAGCGTGGTTGAAAGCAAGCGTGAGGAATTCCGCAACCTGAAGCAAGCCTCTATGTCTGTCTATGACTACAACAAGTTGTTTCAGAAGCTTGCCCGCTTTGCCAAGCAGGACGTCCCTGATGAGAAGAGCATGATATACCAGTTCAGGGGTGGTCTCAGAGAAGAAATTCAGCTAGCTCTTGTTCTCTTTGAGCCCTTGAGGTACGATGAATTCTACAACATGGCATTGAAGCAAGAGGCTGCTCAGTTGAGGTGTGATGCTTCCAAGAAGCGAGTCAGAGATGTTACTCCTTCTTCCTCTACTCAAGTGGCCAAGCAGCAGAAGTATTGGCTTCCTCCTCCTCCGTTCCGTCAGCCGTATCAGCAGAAGAGCAGAGGTGGCAGTGGATCTTCCCACCCACCCAACCCTGGCTTTCAGAACAAGACTTCGTCTCAACCTCCAAGATCGAGTGCTCCGTATCACCGTCCGCTTTCAGAGGTCACGTGCAACAAGTTCCAAGAGAAGGGTCACTATACCAACAAGTGTTTCAACCAGAGGCGTCTTCCTCTTCCTCCTCCTGTCAGATCAGCAAGTACAGCTATGGTCAAGCATAACCCCAAGTCCGCCAAGGTCAACTTCATGAATGCAGCTCAGGCAGAGGATTCATCAGATGTCATCATGGGTAACCTTCCTGTTAATGATATTCCTGCAAAAGTTCTTTTTGACACGGGCGCATCGCATTGTTTCATCTCGAGACCATTTGTTTCTAAGCATGAGTTGCCTTTACAAGATTTGCCTAGACAGTTATCTGTTGTTTCTCCGGGTAAATTCATGAATGCAAGCGCTATCGCCCCGGATGTTACTATCACGTTGGGCGACTACAAGTTTCTCTCTTCTCCGGTGGTTCTTGGTAACTCGGATATTGATCTCATTCTCGGGATGGATTGGCTTTCTAAGCACAAGGCTCAGCTTGATTGTGCAGCCAGGCAGATTCAATTGACTCATTCGTCTGAGGATGTAATTGTCTTTGCCGCTCGGGATGATACCATCCGTCTGTTTTCTCTCAATGAGAAGGGTGAATTGGATGCTATCTCGCAAATTCCAGTCGTTTGCGAATATCAAGACGTCTTTCCAGAAGAGCTTCCAGGAATGCCTCCGCACCGGCTAGTTGAATTCGTTATTGATCTTGAGCCCGGCACGGAACCTGTGTGCAAGCGTCCTTACAAGCTCGGACCTGAAGAGTTGAAGGAGCTGAAGAAGCAACTCGATATTCATGAGAGAATGGGTCTCATCCGGCCTAGTTCTTCTCCGTGGGGTTGTGGTGTTCTTTTGGTGAAGAAGATGGATGGAACGGGCCGGCTTTGTGTTGATTACCGTCCATTGAACAAGAAGACTATAAAGAACAAATACCCACTTCCCAACATCAATGAGCTGTTCGAACAACTCAAAGGTGGTATTCTCCAAGCTTGATATCCGTATGGGTTATCATCAGATTCGAATCCGTGAGCAAGATATTCCCAAGACGGCTTTCAGGACAAGCTATGGTTCATATGAATACACTGTCATGTGTTTTGGCCTCGTCAATGCTCCTCCGACTTTCTCTCGCATGATGAACTTCATCTTCAACGCCTACACCAATGACTTCGTTTTGGTCTATCTCGACGACATTCTGGTTTTCTCGAAGAACAAGGAAGATCATGCCAAGCACTTGCGTTTGGTTCTTGATAAGCTCAGGGAACACCAGTTCTACGCCAAGTTCTCCAAGTGTGAATTTTGGCTCGATGAGGTTCTTTATCTTGGTCATATCATCTCTGCCAAGGGCATTGCGGTGAATCCTGAGAAGGTGTCTGCAATTGTGAATTGGGAACCTCCTCAAAACGTGAAGCAACTCCGTAGCTTCCTCGGTCTCGCAAGCTACTGCCGAAGATTCGTTGAAAACTTTTCTAAGATCGTGAAGCCTCTCTCCAATCTTCTCCAGAAGCATGTCAAGTACGTTTGGTCTCTAGAGTGTGACATTGCTTTCAACACTTTGAAAGAGAAATTGATCACTGCTCCAGTTCTGACTCCGCCTGATGAATCCAAACCGTATGAGGTCTTTTGTGATGCCTCTCTCCAAGGTCTTGGCACAGTGTTGATGCAAGAGAAGAAAGTTGTTGCTTATACCTCTCGCCAGTTGAAGCCTAATGAGAAGAACTACCCCACTCATGATCTCGAGTTGGCGGCAGTTGTGCATGCTCTTTTGACTTGGAGACATCTTCTATTGGGAAGAAAAGTGGACATTTTCACTGATCACAAGAGTCTCAAGTACATCTTCACTCAGCCTAATCTCAACCTCAGGCAAACTCGATGGGTCGAAATAATTCAAGAGTATAATCCGAGTATCGAGTATACTCCATGCAAGGCCAATGTGATTGTTGATGCATTGAGCAGAAAGGCTTACTGCAATAGTCTGATTCTCAAGCCTTATCAACCCGAGCTTTGTGAAGCTTTCCGCAAACTTAATCTGCAAGTTGTTCCTCAAGGTTTCCTCGCCAACCTTCAAGTCTCTCCTACCTTAGAAGACCAGATTCGCCAAGCCCAGCTTCTTGATGCTATGGTGAAAAAGGTGAAGATTGGGATTGCCAAGAGTCAACCCAAGTACAAGTGCTACCGTCTTGATGACAAGGATACTCTCTTCTTCGAGGATCGTATTGTTGTGCCCAAAGGTGACCTCCGTAAAGTGATCATGAACGAGGCACACAATTCTCTCCTCTCCATCCACCCTGGGAGTACGAAGATGTATCAAGACCTCAAGCAGGCTTATTGGTGGACTCGAATGAAGCGCGAGATTGCTCAGTTCGTGAATGAATATGATGTCTGCAGAAGAGTGAAGGCAGAACACCAAAGGCCAGCTGGCCTCCTCTAACCTCTTGCCATTCCAGAATGGAAGTTTGACCACATTGAAATGGACTTCGTGACTGGGTTTCCAAAGTCCAAGCGTGGCAATGATGCTATATTCGTTGTCATCGAAAAACTCACCAAAGTGGCTCACTTTCTACCTATCAAAGAGTTAATCACTGCAGCTCAATTGGCGGAATTCTATACCTCTCGAATTGTCTCTCTGCACGGTATTCCACAAGTGATCTCTTCAGACCGTGGCAGTATCTTTACCTCCAAGTTTTGGGATTCTTTTCAGAAGGCCATGGGCACCAACATCCGCTTCAGCACAACTTTCCATCCTCAAACTAGCGGTCAAGTCGAGCGTGTCAACCAGATTCTTGAAGATATGCTCAGGGCTTGTGTGATCTCCTTCGGCATGAAGTGGGAGGATTATCTTCCTTATGCTGAATTCTCCTACAACAACAGTTTTCAAGCAAGTTCGGGCAAGGCCCCATTTGAAATTCTGTATGGCAGGAAGTGTCGTACCCCTCTCAACTGGTCTGAAACCGGTGAACGTCAGCTTCTCGGAAATGACTTAATCATAGAGGCAGAGGAAATGTGCAAAGTCATTCGAGATAACCTCAAAGCAGCCCAATCTCGTCAGAAGAGCTACTATGATAGTAAGCACCGTGATTTGGCTTTCGAGATCGGAGATCATGTTTACCTCCGTGTCTCTCCTATGAAAGGTATTCGTCGCTTCGGTATCAAAGGGAAGCTTGCCCCTAGATACGTGGGACCTTTCAAGATTGTCAGCAAGAGAGGCGATCTCGCCTATCAACTTGACCTTCCTTCAAACTTTGCAAATGTTCATGATGTGTTCCATGTCTCTCAGCTCCGAAAGTGCTTCAAGACTCCTGACCGCACCATCAACTTCGAGGACATTGAGCTCCAAGAAGATCTTTCCTATCGTGAGCACCCCATTGCTATTCTTGAAGAGACTGAACGCAAGACTCGCAATAAGTCAATCAAATTCCTTAAAGTCAAGTGGTCACACCATTCCGACCGTGAAGCTACCTGGGAACGCGAGGATCACCTCCGTTCTGAATACCCAGCGTTCTTTCAGTCCTAGACATCAGGACGAGATCCTTTCGTAGTGGTGGAGTGTTGTAACACCCCGGATATGACTTTCCCAATTTGTACTCCAACTCTTGCCGTTTCCGGCGTTAAGTTATTTTATTTTCTCGGGTTCAGGTTTTTGTCTACGTGTGTTGTTGTCGTTGTTTGGCATCTCATATCATGTCATCATGTGAATTGCATTTGCATACATGTTCATCTCATGCATTCGAGTATTTTCCCCGTTGTCCTTTTTGCATTCCGGCGCTTCGTTCTCCTCCGGTGGTCATTTCTAGCTTTCTTTCGTGTGTGGGGTTTAAACATTTCTGAATTGGACCGAGACTTGCCAAGCGGCCTTGGTTTACTACTGGTAGACCGCCTATCAAGTTTCGTATCATTTGGACTTCGTTTGATACTCCAACGGTTAACCGAGGGACCGAAAAGGCCTCGTGTGTGTTGCAGCCCAACACCCCTCCATTTTGGCCCAAAACCCACCAAAACCCTCTCCATCATCTAGAGCGTTCGATCACGATCGCGTGGCCGAAAACTGCACCTCATTTGGACTCTCCTAGCTCCCTCTATGCCTATGCCTATATAAAGAACCCCCATTCCAAATCCCGGGTCTCCTCCCCCGAAACCCTAAAAAATCCCAGATCCGCCGCCGCCGGACACGTCCGCCCAGCCCCGTCGCCGCCACATGGCGCGCTGTCATTCGTCGCCACCTCCGCGCCCCACATCGCCGCGCCAGGCCCACCGGGGCCCGAGGCTGGCCCCCGCGGCCCGCATCGCGCCTGTCGCCCCGCCGTCGATCCGGACCCCCGCGCCGCCGTCTTCCTCCTAGCCGGCCGCCGCCCCGGGTCGCCGCGGCC
>NC_041384.1:217441379-217479529 GCF_002162155.2 Triticum dicoccoides
CCTCGCCGCGCCGCCGCCCCACGTCGCCGGAGGCCGCGCCGCACCGCCCGGGCCGCCTCGCCTCTCCACCCTCCTCCTTCCACGGATCCGCCGGCCGCCGTCGACGTCGTCAACTCCGGCGAGATCCGGCCAGTGAACCTCGTAATCCGCGCATGAACAGTGCCGGATCTCAGATCTAGATCCAAAACATGGGTTGACTTTTTCCCGAAACCCTAATCCATGTGCTCATGTTCATCATGCTATATCTCCGCATCCGTAGCTCCGTTTTTGGCATATAGCATATCAAATTGTTCGTCTCAGAGAGTACATCATTTCATTCCATTGCATCATTTTCATTTGAGTTCATCTTGATGCCCGAAATGCTGTTAGAAGAGGGCTACTTGAGATAATTGTCAGATCTGCTACTCCATTTGCATATTTGTCATTTTTGCCATGATTATTGTGTGCATGATATGCCCATGAGCTCTTCATATGTTTTGTTAAGGGTTTTGCCATCTTTCCAGAGGTGCAACCCATGTATTTTTGTGATGTGTGTGGTGACTAGCACAAGCTTGCAAAGTGGTGCACTTGGTAATTCTGATTTCAGGGACTTAGCAATTCCACTAAGTCCTTGACCTGTTTATTTCATTTGGCCATATGTTCATGTTGTTTCCTAGTGATCCGTGCCTCTTTTGAGGATGATCAGTAAGGATGTTTTGTTAATCTTGTAGTGCTCTATCCATCCATGTCTTTGTTAGCAATTATGGAGCACCCTAGCTTGAGTCAATCGAGCTCTACTTTTGCTACTTCGTGAATCTGGGCAGATTGTCTACTTGTTAGTGATTTTGCCGATGATGTGATAGTTGATCCGTGCATGCTATGCTTTTGTTCTTGCCATGTCTAGCTTACATTTTGTGTATTATTGATGGGTGTATGCTTAGTTTGCCATGACTTGCTCCGTAGTGAGTGCATCGAGCTCGTAAACATGCCTACTTGATATCTGTTTCAGCATGCTCCAGTTTTCACTAAGTCTGAGAACTGATAATGTTTTTGCCATGTTCACATGCTTGCAATTGTATTTTCTGATCCCTTTTGCCATGTTCACATTCAAGGGACTTTTGTTCAGCTCTTTGAGTAGCTCCATGTCATGCTTTACTTTGCCATGTTCAGGTCCTGTAGCATGTAGTTTTGTTTCTCCGAAGTGTGCTACCTGATCTGAAATTCCAGACAAGTGTTAATTTCACTAAGTCTGAGATCTGTTTATCATATGCATTTTTGCCATGCTTGTTTGAACCTGTTAATGGATGAATTGGCCATAGCTCAGTGCTAGACTTTTGTTAAGCATCTTGAATGCATACCTGCCATGTATTTTGTTGTCATGTTTGAGTGTTGTAGCATGTTCATCTCATTACATTTAGATGGCTACTTGCTGTAAATCGCAGACCGGTGTCATATTTGTTTTGCTTGCCATTTCCAAACCGTAACTCCGATTCCGGCGTTCTTTATATCGTTTGTTGGGGAGCGTAGTAATTTCAAAAAATTTCCTACGCACATGCAAGATCATGGTGATGCATAGCAACGAGAGGGGAGAGTGTGATCTACGTACCCTTGTAGACTGACAGCGGAAGCGTTGTGACAACGCGGTTGATGTAGTCGTACGTCTTCACGATCCGACCGATCCAAGCACCGTTACTCCGGCACCTCCGAGTTCTTGGCACACGTTCATCTCGATGACGATCCCCAGGCTCCGATCCAGCAAAGCATCGGGGAGGAGTTCCGTCAGCACGACGGCGTGGTGACGATCTTGATGTAGTACCGTCGCAGGGCTTCGCCTAAGCACCGCTACAATATTATCGAGGACTTTGGTGGAAGGGGGCACCGCACACGGATAAGAATATGATCATGTGGATCAACTTGTCTCTAGGGGTGCCCCCTGCCCTCGTATATAAAGGAGCAAGGGGAGGAGGCCGGTCGGCCCTATAGGCGCGCCAAGGAGTCCTCCTCCTCCTAGTAGGAGTAGGACTCCTACTAGGAGGGGGAAGGAAGTGGGGAGGGAGAGGGAAAGGGGGGGCGCCGCCCCCCTCTCCTAGTCCAATTCGGACCAGGGGGAGGAGGCGCGCGGCCCACCTTTGGCTGCGCCTTTCTCTCTCCACTAAGGCCCATATGGCCCATTACTTCTCCCGAGGGGGTTCCGGTAACTCTCCGGCTCTCCGGTTTTCTCCGAAATCACCCGGAACACTTCCGGTGTCCGAATATAGCCATCCAATATATCGATCTTTATGTCTCGACCATTTCGAGACTACTCGTCATATCCCCGATCTCATCCGGGACTCCGAACTCCTTCGGTGCATCACAACTCATAAACTCATAATATAACTGTCATCGAAACCTTAAGCGTGCGGACCCTACGGTTCGAGAACAATGTAGACATGACCGATACACGTCTCCGGTCAATAACCAATAGCGGGACATGGATGCCCATATTGTCTCCTACATATTCTACGAAGATCTTTATCGGTCAGACCGCATAACAACATACATTGTTCCCTTTGTCATCGGTATGTTACTTGCCCGAGATTCGATCGTCGGTATCTTAATACCTAGTTCAATCTCTTTACCGGCAAGTCTCTTTACTCGTTCCATAATACATCATCTCACAACTAACTCATTAGTTGCAATACTTGCAAGGCTTATGTGATGTGCATTACCGAGAGGGCCTAGAGATACCTCTCCGACAATCGGAGTGACAAATCCTAATCTCAAAATACGCCAACCCAACATGTACCTTTGGAGACATCTGTAGAGCTCCTTTATAATCACCCAGTTACATTGTGACGTTTGGTAACACACAAAGTGTTCCTCCGGCAAATGGGAGTTGCATAATCTCATAGTCATAGGAACATGTATAAGTCATGAAGAAAGCAATAGCAACATACTAAACGATCGGGTGCTAAGCTAATGGAATGGGTCATGTCAATCACATCATTATCTGAATGATGTGATCCCGTTAATCAAATAACAACTCTTTTGTTTATGGTTAGGAAACATAACCATCTTCGATTAACGAGCTAGTCAAGTAGAGGCATACTAGTGACACTCTGTTTGTCTATGTATTCACACATGTATTATGTTTCCGGTCAATACAATTCTAGCATGAATAATAAACATTTATCATGATATAAGGAAATAAATAATAACTTTATTATTGCCTCTAGGGCATATTTCCTTCAGTCTCCCACTTGTACTAGAGTCAATAATTTAGATCACATTGCCATGTGATTTAACATCAATAGTTCACATCTTTATGTGGTTGGTTCACATCTCCATGTGACTAACACCCAAAGGGTTTACTAGATTCAATAATCTAGTTCACATCGCTATGTGATTAAGACCCAAAAAGTGATCATGTTTTGCTTGTGAGAGAAGTTTAGTCAATGGGTCTGCCACATTCAGATCCGTATGTATTTTGCAAATTTCTATGTCAACAATGCTCTGCACAGAGCTACTCTAGCTAATTGCTCCCACTTTCAATATGTATCCAGATTGAGACTTAGAGTCATCTGGATTAGTGTCAAAACTTGCATCGACGTAACCCTTTACGACGAACCTTTTTGTCACCTCCATAATCGAGAAACATATCCTTATTCCACTAAGGATAATTTTGACCGCTGTCCAGTGATCTACTCCTAGATCACTATTGTACTACCTTGCCAAAATCAGTGTAGGGTATACAATAGATCTGGTACATAGCATGGCATACTTTATAGAACCTATGGCTGAGGCATAGGGAATGACTTTCATTCTCTTTCTATCTTCTGTCGTGGTCGGGTTTTGAGTCTTACTCAATTTCACACCTTGTAACACAGACAAGAACTCTTTCTTTGACTGTTCTATTTTGAACTACTTCAAAATCTTGTCAAGGTATGTACTCATTGAAAAAAAAACTTATCAAGCGTCTTGATCTATCTCTATAGATCTTGATGTTCAATATGTCAGCAACTTCACCGAGGTCTTTCTTTGGAAAATTCCTTTCAAACACTCCTTTATGCTTTGCAGAATAATTCTACGTTATTTCCGATCAACAATATGTCATTCACATATACTTATCAGAAATGTTGTAGTGCTCCCACTCACTTTCTTGTAAATACAGGCTTCATCGCAAGTCGGTATAAAACTATATGCTTTGATCAACTTATCAAAGCGTATATTCCAACTCCGAGATGCTTGCACCAGTCCATAGATGGATCGCCGGAGCTTGCATATTTTGTTAGCACCTTTAGGATTGAGAAAACCTTCTGGTTGTATCATATACAACTCTTCTTTAATAAATCTATTATGGAATGCAGTTTTGTTTATCCATTTGCCAGATTTCATAAAATGCGGCAATTGCTAACATGATTCGGACAGACTTAAGCATAGATACGAGTGAGAAACTCTCATCGTAGTCAACACCTTGAACTTGTCGAAAACTTTTGCGACAATTCTAGCTTTGTAGATAGTAACACTACTATCAGTGTCCATCTTCCTCTTGAAGATCCATTTATTATCAATGGCTTGCCGATCATCGGGCAAGTCAACCAAAGTCCATACTTTGTTCTCATACATGGATCCCATCTCAGATTTCATGGCTTCAAGCCATTTTGCGGAATCTGGGCTCACCATCGCTTCTTCATAGTTTGTAGGTTCATCATGATCTAGTAGCATGACTTCCAGAACTGGATTACCGTACCACTCTGGCGCGGATCTCACTCTGGTTGATCTACGAGGCTCAGTAGTATCTTGTTCTGAAGTTTCATGATCATTGTCACTAGCTTCCTCACTAATTGGTGTAGGTGTCACAGAAATAGTTTTCTATGATGCACTACTTTCCAATAAGGGAGCAGGTACAGTTACCTCGTCAAGTTCTACTTTCCTCCCACTCACTTCTTTCGAGAGAAACTCCTTCTCTAGAAAGTTTCCAAACTTAGCAACAAAAGTCTTGCCTTCGGATCTGTGATAGAAGGTGTATCCAATAGTCTCCTTTGGATATCCTATGAAGACACATTTCTCCGATTTGGGTTCGAGCTTATCAGGTTGAAGCTTTTTCACATAAGCATCGCAGCCCCAAACTTTCAGAAACGGCAACTTTGGTTTCTTGCCAAACCATAGTTCATAAGGCGTCGTCTCAACCGATTTTGATGGTGCCCTATTTAACGTGAATGCGGCCGTCTCCAAAGCATAACCCCAAAACGATAGCGGTAAATCAGTAAGAGACATCATAGATCGCACCATATCTAGTAAAGTACGATTACGACGTTCGGACACACCATTACGCTGTGGTGTTCCGGGTGGCACGAGTTGCGAAACTATTCCGCATTGTTTCAAATGTACACCAAACTCGTAACTCAAATATTCTCCTCCACGATCAGATCGTAGAAACTTTATTTTCTTGTTACGATGATTTTCAACTTCACTCTGAAATTCTTTGAACTTTTCAAATGTTTCAGACTTATGTTTCATTAAGTAGATATACCCATATCTGCTTAAGTCATCTGTGAAGGTGAGAAAATAACGATACTTGCCGTGAGCCTTAACACTCATCGGACCGCATACATCAGTATGTATTATTTCCAATAAGTCAGTTGCTCGCTCCGGAGAACGGAGTCTTAGTTATCTTGCCCATGAGGCATGGTTCACAAGCATCAAGTGATTCATAATCAAGTGATTCCAAAATCCCATCAGCATGGAGTTTCTTCATGTGCTTTACACCAATATGACCTAAACGGCAGTGCTACAAATAAGTTGCACTATCATTATTAACTTTGCATCTTTTGGTTTCAAATTTATGATTATGTGTATCACTACGATCGAGATCCAACGAACTATTTTCATTCGGTGTGTAACCATATAAGGTTTTATTCATGTAAACAGAACAACAATTTATTCTCTTACTTAAATGAATAACCGTATTACAATAAACATGATCAAATCATATTCATGCTCAACGCAAACACCAAATAACACTTATTCAGGTTCAACACTAATCCCGAAAGTATAGGGAGTGTGCGATGATGATCATATCAATCTTGGAACCACTTCCAACACACATCGTCACTTCACCCTTAACTAGTCTCTGTTTATTCTGCAACTCCCGTTTCGAGTTACTAATCTTAGCAACTGAAGTAGTATCAAATACTGAGGGGTTGCTATAAACACTAGTAAAGTACACATCAATAACATGTATATCAAATATACTTATGTTCACTTTGCCATCCTTCTTATCCGCCAATCACTTGGGGTAGTGCCGCTTTCAGTGACCAGTCCCTTTGCAGTAGAAGCACTTAGTCTCAGGCTTAGGACCAGACTTGGGCTTCTTCACTTGAGCAGCAACTTGCTTGTTGTTCTTCTTGAAGTTCCCCTTCTTCCCTCTGCCCTTTTCTTGAAACTAGTGGTCTTGTCTACCATCAACACTTGATGTTTTTATCGATTTCTACCTTCGTCAATTTCCGCATTACGAAGAGCTAAGGAATCGTTTCCGTTATCCCTTGCATATCATAGTTCATCACGAAGTTCTACTAACTTGGTGATGGTGACTAGAGAATTCTGTCAATCACTATCTTATCTGGAAGATTAACTCCCACTTGATTCAAGTGATTGTAGTACTCAGACAATCTGGGCACATGCTCACTAGTTGAGTGATTCTCATCCATCTTTTAGCTATAGAACTTGTTGGAGACTTCATATCTCTCAACTCGGGTATTTGCTTGAAATATTAACTTCAACTCCTGGAACATCTCATATGCTCCATGACGTTCAAAACGTCTTTGAAGTCCCGATTCTAAGCCATTAAGCATGGTGCACTAAACTATCAAGTAGTCATCATATTGAGCTAGCCAAACGTTAATAACGTCTGCATCTGCTCCTGCAATAGGTCCATCACCTAGCGGTGCATCAAGGACATAATTCTTCTATGCAGCAATGAGGATAAACCTCAGATCACGGATCCAATCCGCATCATTGCTACTAACATCTTTCAACACAATTTTCTCTAGGAACATATCAAAATAAACACAGGGAAGCAACAACGCGAGCTATTGATCTACAACATAATTTGCAAAATACTACTAGGACTAAGTTCATGATAAATTTAAGTTCAATTAATCATATTACTTAAGAACTCCCACTTAGATAGACATCCCTCTAATCCTCTAAGTGATCACGTGATCCAAATCAACTAAACCATGTCCGATCATCACGTGAGATGGAGTAGTTTCAATGGTGAACATCACTATGTTGATCATATCTACTACATGATTCACACTCGACCTTTCGGTCTCCGTGTTCCGAGGCCATATCTGTATATGCTTGGCTCGTCAAGTATAACCTGAGTATTCTGCGTGTGCAACTGTTTTGCACCCGTTGTATTTGAACATAGAGCCTATCACACCCGATCATCACGTGGTGTCTCAGCACGAAGAACTTTCGCAACGGTGCATACTCAGGGAGAACACTTCTTGATAATTTAGTGAGAGATCATCTTATAATGCTACCGTCAATCAAAGCAAGATAAGATGCATAAAAAGATAAACATCACATGCAATCAATATAAGTGATATGATATGGCCATCATCATCTTGTGCTTGTGATCTCCATCTCTGAAGCATCGTCGTGATCACCATCGTCACCGGCGCGACACCTTGATCTCCATCGTAGCATCGTTGTCGTCTCGCCAATCTTATGCTTCCACGACTATCGCTACCGCTTAGTGATAAAGTAAATCATTACAGCGCGATTGCATTGCATACAATAAAGCGACAACCATATGGCTCCTACCAGTTGCCGATAACTCGGTTACAAAACATGATCATCTCATACAATAAAATTTAGCATCATGTCTTGACCATATCACATCACAACATGCCCTGCAAAAACAAGTTAGACGTCCTCTACTTTGTTGTTGCAAGTTTTACGTGGCTGCTACGGGCTTAAGCAAGAACCAATCTTACCTACGCATCAGAACCACAACGATAGTTTGTCAATTTGGTGTTGTTTTAACATTCGCAAGGACCGGGCGTAGCCACACTCGGTTCAACTAAAGTTGGAGAAACTGTCACCCGCAAGCCACCTATGTGCAAAGCACGTCGGGAGAACCGGTCTCGCGTAAGCGTACGTGTAATGTCGGTCCGGGCCGCTTCGTCCAACAATACCGCTGAAACAAAGTATGACATGCTGGTAAGCAGTATGACTTATATCGCCCACAACTCACTTGTGTTCTACTCGTGCATATAACATCAACATATAAAACCTAGGCTCGGATGCCACTGTTGGGGAACGTAGTAATTTCAAAAAAATTCCTACGCACACGCAAGATCATGGTGATGCATAGCAACGAGAGGGGAGAGTGTGATCTACGTACCCTTGTAGACCGACAGCGGAAGCGTTGTGACAACGCGGTTGATGTAGTCGTACGTCTTCACGATCCGACCTATCCAAGCACCGTTACTCCGGCACCTCCGAGTTCTTGGCACACGTTCAGCTCGATGACGATCCCCGGGCTCTGATCTAGCAAAGCGTCGGGGAGGAGTTCCGTCAGCACGATGGCGTGGTGACGATCTTGATGTACTACCGTCGCAGGGCTTCGCCTAAGCACCGCTACAATATTATCGAGGACTATGGTGGAAGGGGGAGACCGCACACGGCTAAGAATATGATCACGTGGATCAACTTGTCTCTAGGGGTGCCCCCTGCCCCCGTATATAAAGGAGCAAGGGGAGGAGGCCGGCCGGCCCTATAGGCGCGCCAAGGAGGAGTCCTCCTCCTAGTAGGAGTAGGACTCCTACTAGGAGGGGGAAGGAAGTGGGGAGGGAGAGGGAAAGGGGGGCGCCACCCCCCTCTCCTAGTCCAATTCGGACCAGGGGGCAGGAGGCGCGCGGCCCACCTTTGGCTGCCCCTCTCTCTCCACTAAGGCCCATATGGCCCATTACTTCTCCCGGGGGGGTTCCGGTAACCCTCCGGCTCTCCGGTTTTCTCCGAAATCATCCGGAACACTTCCGGTGTCCGAATATAGCCATCCAATATATCAATCTTTATGTCTCGACCATTTCGAGACTCCTCGTCATGTCCCCGATCTCATCCGGGACTCCGAACTCCTTCGGTACATCAAAACTCATAAACTCATAATATAACTGTCATCGAAACCTTAAGCGTGCGGACCCTACGGTTCGAGAACAATGTAGACATGACCGAGACACGTCTCCGGTCAATAACCAATAGCGGGACCTGGATGCCCATATTGGCTCCTACATATTCTACGAAGATCTTTATCAGTCAGACCGCATAACAACATACGTTGTTCCCTTTGTCATCGGTATGTTACTTTCCCGAGATTCGATCGTCGGTATCTTAATACCTAGTTCAATCTCATTAACGGCAAGTCTCTTTACTCGTTCCGTAATACATCATCTCACAACTAACTCATTAGTTGCAATGCTTGCAAGGCTTATGTGATGTGCATTACCAAGAGGGCCCAGAGATACCTCTCCGACAATCGGAGTGACAAATCCTAATCTCGAAATACGCCAACCCAACAAGTACCTTTGGAGACACCTGTAGAGCACCTTTATAATCACCCAGTTACGTTGTGACGTTTGGTAGCACACAAAGTGTTCCTCCAGCAAACGGGAGTTGCATAATCTCATAGTTATAGGAACATGTATAAGTCATGAAGAAAGCAATAGCAACATACTAAACGATCGGGTGCTAAGCTAATGGAATGGGTCATGTCAATCACATCATTCTCCTAATGATGTGATCCCGTTAATCAAATAACAACTCTTTTGTTTATGGTTAGGAAACATAACCATCTTCGATTAATGAGCTAGTCAAGTAGAGGCATACTAGTGACACTCTGTTTGTCTATGTATTCACACATGTATTATGTTTCCGGTTAATACAATTCTAGCATGAATAATAAACATTTATCATGATATAAGGAAATAAATAATAACTTTATTATTGCCTCTAGGGCATATTTCCTTCATCGTTTTCAAGCGATTTCATCTCATCTTTCCAGTGGCACACTTGGATTTCCAAGTTGAGGCCAGGTTCATGCATCCCTTGTCAAATCTTGCATATGCATCCCGCATCGCATCCCGCATAGCATATCATCTTTGCATCATGTTGTTTGAGCCTTGCATGTGGTTGATTGTGTCCTTGTTTCTTGTTTGTCTTGTTTGGGTAGAGCCGGGAGACGAGTTCGCTAACTAGGAGCCCGTTGAGTTTGCTTTCGAGGATCCAGTCAACTCTGACAACTTTGCAGGCAAGATGATCATACCCTCGAAATCACTACTATCTTTGCTATGCTAGATTGCTCGCTCTTTTGCTATGACATTGCTACGATGCCTACCATTTGCTTTCAAGCCTCCCAAATTGCCATGTCAAACCTCTAACCCACCTTGTCCTAGCAAACCGTTGTTTGGCTATGTTACCGCTTCGCTCAGCCCCTCTTATAGCGTTGCTAGTTGCAGGTGAAGATTGGAGGCCGTTCCTTGTTGGAACTTTTATTTACTTGTTGGGATATCATTATATTAACTTGTTATCTTAATGCATCTATATACTTGGTAAAGGGTGGAAGGCTCGGCCTCTCGCCTAGTGTTTTGTTCCACTCTTGCCGCCCTAGTTTCCGTCATATCGGTGTTATGTTCCCGGATTTTTGCGTTCCTTACGCGGTTGGGTTATAATGGGAACCCCTTGATAGTTCGCCTTGATTAAAGCTTTTCCAGCAATGCCCAACCTTGTTTTTACCATTTGCCACCTAGCCTCTTTTTCCCTTGGGTTTCCGGAGCCCGAGGGTCATCTTATTTTAGCCCCCCCAGGCCAGTGCTCCTCTGAGTGTTGGTCCAACCGAGGGATGTCCGGGGCTACCAGGGGCAACTCTGAGCTGGCCTACCCGACGTCTGGCTCATCTGAGTGTGCCCTGAGAACGAGATATGTGCAGCTCCTATCGGGATTTTTCGGCACATTCGGGCGGTGTTGCTGGTCTTTTTTTAACCCGTCAAAGTGTCTTGAAGAACCGAGATACCGAGTCTGATCGGAACGTCTTGGGAGGAGGTCTATTCCTTTTTTGACCATGAGAGCTTGTCATGGGCTAAGTTGGGACTCCCCTGCAGGGATTTGAACTTTCGAAAGTCGTGCCCGCGGTTATGGGCAGATGGGAATTTGTTAATGTCCGGTTGTAGATAACTTGAACCTTAACTTAAGTTAAATGAACCAACTGGGTGTGTTACCGTGATGGCCTGTTCTTGGCGGAGTCCGGAAAGTGGACACGGTGTTGGAGTAATGCTTGCGCAGGTTGCTCTCTAGTTTCTCGCTCGCGCTTTGCCTCCTCTTCTCGCTCTCTTTTGCGAATAGGTTAGCCACCATTTTTGCTAGTCGCTTGTTGCAGCTCCACATATTTACCTTGCCTTACCTATAAGCTTAAATAGTCTTGATCGCGAGGGTGCGAGATTGCTGAGTCCCTGTGGCTCACAGATTACTATTACACCAGATGCAGGGCCTGATGATTCCGCTCCAGGTGACGCGCTCGAGCTCAAGTGGGAGTTCGACGAGGACTCTCAACGTTATTATGTTTCCTTTCCTGATGATCAGTAGTGGTGCCCAGTTGGGGGTGATCGGGACCGTGTCGCATGTTGGGTTATCTTTTATTTTGGCGCCGTAGTCGGGCCATGAGTGTTTGGATGATGTAATGTTATTTATGTACCTTGATTGACGTGGCGAGTGTAAGCCAACTATGTTATCTCCCCTTTATATTATATTACATGGGATGTTGTAAAGATTACCTTACTTGCGACATATGCCTTCAATGCAATTATGCCTCTAAGTCGTGCCTCGACACGTGGGAGATATAGTCGCATCGAGGGTGTTACATCATTCTTCTTCTTGTTCTTGGACTTGGGCACGTACACAATCCCTTCCTTGGCCACAACACCCTTTTGGTTGGTCAAGAGGTCGTTGAGGTTCTTCTCGCCTTGTATGCAAGACGCAAGACCTTTCTCAAGTTGCACCTTTAGCTTAGCGTTCTCCTCAACAAGATGCACATGCTCACAACACGGGTTAGTAGCATTTGCATTATCAATTAACATCATACGAGGAAAAGTGGCTTTTTCCTTGGTTAGCTTTACTTGAAGTTGATCATGAGACTCTTTGAGGCTAGCGTGAGCACCCTTCAAGACCTTGTGATCCTTGTCAAGTAGATCAAACTCCTCTTTGAGTCTAGCAAGATCAACCTCAAGTTCGGCCTTCTCAGAGTTTACCACACGAGAAACAATGAGAGCATGATCAAAATATTTCTTTAACTTAGCATGATCAACGTTGTGTGACTCCTCAAGAGCCGATGAAGACCACGCTCTTCCTCAAGAGCATTGGAAAGATTCGAGATCTCATCGGCATAGTCACGACTATGCCCCTCCATCTTGGAGATAGTATCTTCATGAGACTCGATCATGTCATTGGCTTCACCGAGTTGTTCCAAGAGAGCAATAAAATGCTTCTTGGATTTACCCTTGAGTTTACCCATAAAGGACTCAAGCTCATTTTCCTCCACATTAGATCCCCCACATTCATCAATGCAATCCGTCAAGGAAGGATTATTAATGATGGTAGTTTTGATGTTGGGAGTTACCTTGTTGGTGGCTTTAGCCATGAGACACTTGGCGGTGATGTTCTCATTGGGTGAGTCTAAGAGAGATAGTCGTGGAGTTTTTGCAATGGCAACGGATGCCATGGCCACCGACTCACCATCTTCATCATCATCATCATCCTCATGGTACTCTTCTTGAACCACCAACGCCTTGTGAGGGATTTTCTTGGTGAAGTTGTTCTTGTTGGGGAAAGACTTGGCTTTGTCCTTTCGAATGAGCTTGCCACCATTGTCTTCCCTCTTCTCATACGGGCACTCCGCAACAAAGTGACTCACATTGCCACAATTGTAGCAAGTCCTTACACGTTGCTTGCTCTTCGTGCCACTTGAGTTGTTCTTATTGAAGTTTGGCCTTGAGTTTTTCTTACTCCAAAATTGCCTTGAAGCAAGTGCCATGTGTTCATGATAGGCATACTTTGTATCTTCGGGGTTGCTTTCCTCTTCTTCCTCTTCTTCTTCCTCTTCACCGCAAACCTTGGCCTTTAATGCAAGGCTGGGCTTCTTTGCCCTTTGAGAGTGAAGCACCGCATTGTTGGCGGTCTTGTCCAAGATGTTCATAGCCACAAACTCATCCAACACTTCACTTGAGGTCAAAGTGTGGAAGTCCAGCCTTTGACGAATGACGGAGGACATGGCCTTGTGGTAAGGCATCATTGCCTTGAGGAATTTGCGCTTGATCCAATTGTCATCCGTGTCCTTGCTCCCATGATCTCGGAGTGAGACCGCGAGTTTGGTTACTCTCCGATAAAGCTTGCGGGGTTCTTCATCTTCTTTCATAGCAAACTCATCGCTTCATCTTGCACTACTTCATAGTTGGAGCGTTGAATGCTCGCGCTTCCCCGGTAGAGAGAGACAACACAAAGCCATGCATCTTTGGCCAAGGCGAAGGGCCGAAGATGAGGAAGATCTTCGGGTGGAATTGCATCTTGTATGATGAAGAGAGCATTCTCATTGAATTAATTATCCGCGGCTTCTCGAGGGGTGAAGTTGCTTGGATTGTGCGGATGAAAACCTTCTTCAATCATTCTCCAAAGATTAGTGTTCACATGATTTAAATGAGGCTTAAAGCGATAAACCCAAGAATCAAAGTCCTCATTTTTCACAATCTTAGGGGGGGGCGGCATGATTCAAATGAGTGGAAGGAACCGGTCCACCATAAACAAGTGGTGGTTCCACATGAGCAAAGATGCCAGTGCCATTTTTACCACTAGAAGGAGCCTTTTCACTACTAGCTTCCCCCTTGTCGGAGATAGCATCCGTCACCTTGTCAGTAGGATCACCCACTTTCAACGGTGCGGTGGATAGTTTAAGCCCTTCAAGGAATTTAGTAAACATGCTTTCAACCTCGGTCGTCATGGAGGTTTTCAATGTCTCCAAGGCCACATTGAACTCCTCATGAGAGACCGAGGTTCCCCCATCGCCCATAGATGAGATCGGATTCACACCGGAGTGTTCCTCCACACCGTCTATGGTATCAACCATAGTCTTTGGATGGTAAAGTCCTTAACAAAGAGACGAGGCTCTGATACCAATTGAAAGGATCGATATGGTTGACTAGAGGGGGGGTGAATAGGCAACTAACAATTTCTTGCTTTTCTTTAACAATTTAAACTTTGCATCAAAGTAGGTTGTCTAGATATGCAACTAGGTGAGCAACCTATATGATGCAACAAAGATAGGAACACAAGCAAGCAAGAGATATATCACAAATAAGCTTGCACAAGTAAAGGCACGAGATAACCAAGAGTGGAGCCGGTGGAGACGAGGATGTGTTACCGAAGTTCCTTCCCTTTGAGGGGAAGTACGTCTCCGTTGGAGCGGTATGGAGGCACAATGCTCCCCAAGAAGCCACTAGGGCCACCGTATTCTCCTCACACCCTCACATAATGCGAGAAGCCGTGATTCCACTATTGGTGCCCTTGGAGGCGGCGACCGAACCTTTACAAACAAGGTTGGGGCAATCTCCACAACTCAATTGGAGGCTCCCAACGACACCACGAAGCTTCACCACAATGTACTATGGCTCCGCGGTGACCTCAACCGTCTAGGGTGCTCAAACACCCAAAGAGTAACAAGATCCGCAAGGGATTAGTGGGGGGAATCAAATTTCTCTTGGTGGAAGTGTAGATCGGGGCCTTCTCAACCACTCCCGAGCAAATCAACAAGTTTGATTGGCTAGGGAGTGAGATCGGGCGAAAATGGAGCTTAGGGTTGGAAGAGGTAGTCAACTAGAGGAAGAAGACACCCTTTTTATAGCTTAGAACAAAAATCCAACCGTTATCCACCTACCAGCCCGCGACCAGCGGTACTACCGCCCCAGACCAGCGGTACTACCGCAGGGCCACGTGGTACTTCCGCTTGCTGACAAGCAGTACTACGGCAAGGCCACGCGGTACTATTGTGTGGGCCCGCGGTACTACCGCATCAGCAGCAGCAGCTAGGGCAGACCTGTAGCGCAAGAGCTGAGGGCGGTACTACCGCAAGGCAGGAAACCCCTAGCCTGGGAAGAGCGCGGATAAAGATACATCCGTGCCTACTTCCGCTGGTAAATAGAAGAAGCAAAAATTCAACACAGTACTACCACAGAGGAGCGGTACTACCGCCTGGCAGCTGATCCAGGCCGCGTACGGTACTACCACGCAATAAATGCGGTACTACCGCAGTGGGGCGGATGTAAAAAATTACATCCGCCCCTACTACCGCGAAGGAGCGGTACTTGGCCTGGGGGCCACGATACTGCGGCTCCAGAGGAGCGGTACTACCATGGGCACCTGCGGTACTACCGCGCCGAAGTGCGGTACTACCGCGGGTGCCTGTGGTACTACCGCTCAACAAGGAGCAGTACTACCGCAAGCTCACCAACAGCAGTCAGGACAAGGAAAAAAAGGATCAACGAAGGATGCCCCAAAGTGCAGGGGAAAGGAGGGGACAAGGAAAAAACCGTGTACGTGATGATTCCACCCAAACCTTTCCGATGCGGACCCCCTCTTAATAGTACGGCTTTCCTACGACTCAAATCCACCAAAAAGAAACATAGAAAAGACGCCGTCTTCAACAGTCTTCAAGGGGCACCAAACCGTCTTGTGCCTAGCGATGAAACGTCTGGGAAACTCAAGGCACACGATTAGTCCGCAAAAACATTATCATCAATCATCAAAACACCTTAGGGATAAATATGCTCTTACAGAGAGGATGAAGAAGCCCGACTGTTGCCGTGGGGGTCGTTTCTCCTTCTTCTCCGGGTGCTAGACCTTTGTTATGCACTAGGGGAAGGAGTAACGACCATCACCGACGATCGCAAATGTCAGAGAGGAATCAGTGAGGGAGAGTTCCACCATATATATATATATATATATATATATATATATATATATATATATATATATATATATATATATATATGTATATATATATATATATATGTATACAGACGGTCTATTCTGCACACCACTTCCGCACTGCACGCTCAACAGAAGCGCACTGCATCATTTTGACGACGAGCACTGAATAGAGACTAGTGAACTTCTCGTCGGAAAAAACTGCACGCGTTATTTTTTCGGTACTGTTTTCGCTCTAATTTTTTAATCGTTTATCGGAATGAGGTGTGTAATATACCATTGAAAAGCTATGGATTAGGCGCAACTTCGACATGTTGAACACTTTTCGAGATTCCACACGGTTTAAGAGCAGTTTTGAAAATAGTGCGGCGGATGACAAGTGGCAGCGAGCGTTTTTTCGTGTTTTTTTCTAAACCGCTTATTGGAATGAAGCAAATGATACGCCGCTGGGTAGATATCGTCGAGGCGCATCTTTTTCATATATAAATCTTTCTCTAATTCATTACGGTTTAAGAGCAGTTTCAAATTTACTAAATCATGGAACTCTGTTTTTTCAATTTTTTTGAAATTTTAGGTACTGTTTTTGCTCCAGTTTTCTAACCGTTTGTCGAAACGAGACATATGATACGCCGTTGGAAAGCTACGGACAAGGGCAACTTTCATATGTTGAAATGGTTTTGAGATTCCTTATGGATTTTAGTTAATTTTGAAAATCGTGCGGCTGACTTCGAGAGGCAGCGGCTGTTTTTTCGCGAAATTTTTACGAACCGCTGGTCGGAGTAATTCAAATCATACGCGTTGGAAAGATATCGACGAGACGCAACTTTTTCATGTAGAACACTCTCTCTAATTCCTTACGGTTGAAGAGCAGTTTTGATTTTACCGAAAAGCGGGCACTCTGTTCTTCGGGAGACCAAAATCGTTGTATGTACTGCATCAGACAGAAGAACACACTGCTTCAGACGAAATACCGCACTGCATAAGATGGGCAAGTGCACTGCATGGTTTCTTTTTGTTTAGACGTATTTTTTTCTCGAACGAGGAAAGAAGAACGCACCACTTCAGATGAAATACCGCACTTCATTTAGATGGGCAAGTGCACTGCATGGTTTCTTTTTGTTTAGACCTATTTTTTCTCGGACGGGGAAAGAAGAACGCACTGCTTCAGACAAAATACCACACTTCATTGGATAGACAAGTGCACTACATGATTTTTTTTTGTGGGACGCAAATTTTCCCAAACGAGGTGGAGTGCACTTCATGTCGAGTGTTGGCGAACCGCAATACAATGAAAAGTGAACCTCGAGACTATTGTAAACGGGCTGCGACACTACCGAAAGTGAACCGCTTGAGCTTTTTCTAAACTCAATATTTTTTATGTGCGTAGACCGGGCGAGTGGATCGCAGGGACTGAGCAAGTGAACCACATGTAATGAGAAGTGAGCTGCTTTCCGAGGTGTTTTTGTTTTCGGATTACCAAGTGAACCACAAGGGAGTTTTATAGTGAATTGCGTGAGAGGACAAAGTGAGCTTCAAAAACATACATATCCATTCATTTACACAGCCACACTCACATTAGTGAATTGAACCCAGGAACAACCAACCGTATAGTCCACTCGACTCTTTTTCTGGGTTGTGCGTGCAGGTGGACATAACCGCATCACCAAAAGAGTTTAGAGGCGACACTAGGACTCCCTTTTCTCCCACCAAAGCAACAGAGCACTGAACGCGCCCCGCCATCGGACTGCAGTGCGGCCCGAGCGTGACTTCTTTTTACACAAAAACAAACAGAGCACAGCAGGTCAAAAAAAAGATAACAGAGCTGCACGCACCCCTCCAAACAGAGCACTGCAGTGCGGACTGAAGTGCACCCCCGAGTAGGAAACTTTGATGCAAACAAAACACCAACGAAGCACAAAGCGAACCTCTTCTTTGAGTAAACTGCACGGCCAGGGGAGACTGCAAAAAAAAGCAACGAACTATGGCGGCGAGCACCGAAATGAACTCGCCGGTGCCACCGGACTGCACGTCTGACCACGAGCCTCATGCCACCGGAATGCAAGCACGCTCGTCGGTGGACTGGACATCCAGCTGCACCGCAATGATGCCCAAAGAGAACTGAAGTGTTGTGCCCAAGTGAAATCTGAAAAAGCAAAAAAAAATGAAGGGGAGGAGAGGACGCTGGAGGCCGGTGCTTGCGGTGCCAAATTGCATCGCGTTCCCCGGCGCACTGCAAGCCCGGGGCGCCTGGACTGCAAGGGGAGGAGGGCAGCTCGTCCGGGGGACATGGCCGATCTCGCTGATGATGCAGCATAGACCCGTCGTACTGCATCAACCGTCAGGGACTGCTTTTGGACTACAGCAGGGGACAGCTTGCGGCGGAGCTAGGCATGGATCGGGGTGAGGAGAGGTGAGGCCTGGCGGCTGGCAGGGTCCTGGACGATGGGAGGGACCAGCAGGGAGAGATCGACGATGCAGAGGAGGGAAGCGACGAGGCATCCGTGGGCGGTTGCCGGGTCGAATCCATCGCCGGCGGCGTGGTGGGCCTCAGATCCCTCGTCGTGGAGACCGGTGATGGGCCAGTGCAGGGAGACCGGCGACGTTCGGACCCGTCACCGGGGGCGCTTGGTCCGACCGGGGAAGCAGAACGTGGGAGGCGGCTGGATCCGGCACGGTAGGCGGTGGCTGGCGGCGCTGGGGCCTCGTGGCGGCCAGATCCGGCGCAGGTGGCCGCGCGGGGGAGAGGGCGCGACGGCGCTGGTCGGGCGGGAGGTGGAGCAACATGGAAGTGGGCGACCTGGCATTGGGGTAGGGAGGGGCGGCCAGCCACGGGAGGCGCATTGGGGGCAGTTTTAGGCCTGGATCCGCCACCGGGAGGTGCGCTGGGGGTGGAAGCCGGCCCGGATCGGCCGCCGGGCAGCGCGGTTGGGAGCAGAGAGGGAGAAGGAGGTGGAGTGGGGGAAGGTGGTGGGTGGGGTGGGGCAGTTGTTCTATTTTTTCTTTTTCATGTGGTTTAGTTCGGGGTTTTTTGCAGTGCTGGAGTGTTAGTAGAATAAGCCTAGGTGTTATTAGAATAAGGTCTGACATATGACACTAGTCTAAGGCTAGTCATAGTGGGAGTAACTTAGCTAGTAACATAACACATCCCAAGACAAGTTTGCTTATGTGACATCTAGTTAATGAGGAGAGAGGTGTTTGGAGTAACATATTATGGTACCATCATATAGCGTTTTTCAAGAAATGTTGAGTCTATAAGCTAATAAATGCAACCATATATAATATTACTTCTATGACACTTTGCATTATGAAGATAGTAACATAGACTAGTATCATATGCATGACACTAGTCTAAGTTACTCTCCACTATGACCAGCCTAAGTTACTATCTTCATAATGCAAAGTAACATAATAGTAGTATCATAAATGGCTTCATTTATTAGCTCGTAGACTCATCTTGTCTTGAAAATCGCTATGTTACAGTAACATATTATGTTACCATCTCTCATTAATTACTTGTCACATAAGCAGAATTTTCTTGAAGTGTGCTATGTTACTAGCTAAGTTACTCCCACTATGACTAGCCTTATATAATTGAGTAGATAGATAGTATCTAGATGTGATGTTGCTTAATTAGTTGATACTAGATGATCCACACAGCCGCACGCGCTTCCATGTTGTGTATTTAATAAATAAACATAAAAGATATAAAAAATAAGGTATAAATATGTCTCATGACATATCTAATGATATTTTAAATATAGATATTTTATCTATAAACTTGGTCAAAACTTATAAAGTTTGACTTTAAAATATATATATGCACTACATTATGGAGCGATTAAGTACTTAGGAGGTAAGAGGGGGCATCTTAACAGAGCTCTTGAAAGTATTGGTAATGATTTTATTCCTCATTTACTTGAAATTTCCCAAATCCTAGTTAGGTCAAGTGGATAACCGAAACCTGTATTCAAAAGAAATATGTAGTTTTAGCAAAATGTTATTGTAATTTCTCAACACATCTAGAAAATTTGGAACTTAAAAGGATGGAATTCAACATAAGAGTCGATGATTTTCCTAGGAAAGTTTGCTTTGTCGGATTCATCTATTGGCTCCTCATCATCATCCATCTTGTCTTATCAGAGTTTTCTTGTTCCTTTGGTTCATCCTCTCTAGAGATCTCGTCCTTGTCATGATCATCATTCTCACCATCGCAATCCTCACTAAGTTGATCAAAACCCTCCACAGTAAAGAAAAGGATGTATAGCTTATTTTTCATCTAAACCAACCTTTCAAAAGGTATCTTAGCAGGATCTCTACATGCCACTTTCACCCTAATCACCTCGTAGAAGCTTTGGAAGACCCCCATTCCATTCAACATCAGTAAGAGTACTAAAACAGGAGGCCACTTGAGAAAAAACCTTCCAGGCACCCCACTTGGGGGGGGATACCTTCAATTTGCACCCATGCTTAAGTGAGTTCTCCAAAAGGATCAACAAAACTGTCCATTCAGTAATCTTGATAGTAACACCTTCAATGGGAAAATCAATAAGACCATCCACTTTTTTTCCAAGGAGGGAATCTCATAAGGAAGGACTTGTTGTTTAGCTCTCTGATCTACCGTGGCCACTGTCTTTGTTTGAAAAAAAAAACAATTCCGTTGCACTAAAAGGTGGGAAGCAGAAACCTCCCCTTTGACCACATTCAGGATAGCGTAGTTCTTGAAGTTCATCCAATTAGATTTTGTTTGCATAGGTATACAAATATGGTATAATCCTAGTCCAGCTACTGCAATACCAAAATAAGTGGTTGTGGGGTGCAGACACGCCCAAGCAGCACAATTGTTAATGTTGTAATTCCCAGAATAGATGAAGCACTTCTTCGGTTCAATACATTTGCCCACATAGTGACCCGACCCATCACAGTTAAAGCAGATCATATCCTTATATTGAGGATCTAGAACTTGTTCAACCAGAGCAGGAGGGACAACCTAAGTCGGAGGAGTAGGAGCTAGAGCGGGTGTGCCCCAGTAGGAATGGGGGCTCAGGCGTCGCCACACGAGGTGTAGCCTTAGGGGGTGCTCCAAGGACAGTTGCGATCTTCTTGCCAGTAGCCTGATGGCGCGCCTATCGCGCTCCAATCGACGGATGATCACGGTTCTCCATTGATGTCTCCACAACCTCCATAAAGGAAAGGGTTTCGGGGCCTAATCCCTCCTGAGATATACGGAATTTGACGAGAGTTGGATCAAATCGACCTATGTGATTGATAGGATGACACCCATCGACCGCGAAGCTTTTTGTCCAGAAGAGATCCTTCCTTAGCCCGAACAACCAACTAGGAAGAGTGAGACTAGGTTTTGGAGGTGGTGCTGCGAGGAAGGGATAACCCAGAGCTGCCCGAAGAAACCCACTATCTCCTCCTCGTCTGTACATGCGGCCAGAGGAAGTGTACTTCGAGCACACGCTTGGTTTCTGACCACATGTCCCTTGTGAACGACACTAGGAAGGGAGCGGGGAACAAGGTGACGTCACCAGCTTAAAAATGGTGGAGCCGGCACAGAGCAAGGTGGATCTCCGGCGACAAGTGAACCTTACCGAAAAAGGAGAGGACAAGGAGATATGCACTGCGAATTGGTAGAATGCGGTAGCCAGTGTAGAGCCAGGCACCAGAGAGGGGGAGCAACCTTGAGATCGAACTATCCACAATTGAATGAGGTGCGACCACAAGATCAGATGAATCTCTATGGCAGAAACCATGAACACAAGGTGAAGCAACAGTAGAACGATGTGATTCATGGAGGCGAGATGGAACTTTACCTAGGTCACCCACCCATGGTGGAGGGTCAAGGTTGTGGAAGCACAACCCGACGCTTGCGTGACGTGCTCGCAGTTCAGGGGCACAAATCCCCTAGGCCGCACGCTCACCGACAATTCAAAGCTTCACTAGTGAAGAGGGGGCGTACCCCCGGTGGCAGTGTTCCAGGTGGACGATTGGTGAGGGTCACCACCAACAACCGCGTGAGGTTGAGCCTTAACGAATTCCTAGTTTTGAAGTGACTCCACAGCACCGCCTAGGTTGGATCTGGCGATTCTGCCTCTTGGATAGCTTAGAAGATCGGATCCAAATCCATGCAGTAGTCGTCATGGGTGAACCGCACCCTCTCCTCGAAAGTGGAGAAATGAATGATGTCAATGCAAACATCATCCGTGTCAACGGGTCAGGGAACTTGTCCCGCACCGCGCGCTCCATCTCCAGCCTCGCCTCCTGCGACGGTAGCCACCGAAGCAGGTGGGTTTGGTGTTGGGGTAGGGCCCGCCACCATCGTCGCATGGTGCACCTTCCTTGCTCGATCTCCATGGCGACCGGATCCCCTCACCATGGGGTTCTTTAGAGACAAGCTCAGAGGTAAGCGGCACGGGGTTAGGAGCAATGGGAGGCGCAACAATGGGAGGGGGGGATTTTGACCCTGTTCGGAATTCCACCAGCTCCGCGAAGTCTCGGGAGCTGCGAAGCTAGGAAACAGGCGCTCTGCGATTTTCAACTGTAACTCCACCTGATCCGGGAGTGGAGTTGTGGAGCGAAGGTACTCCGAACAGGGCCTTAATGTGTTTAGGGGATAGGGTCCGTCGCCCAGCACCACGTTTCGGTGCGGTCAAGAGATCTCACACTTTCCATCGGTTGCGTACATTATTATTTTCCAAAAGCATATGTAGGAAGACATTGGATATCACTCCCTCGTTTGTCTATGAACAAAACATTTCACAAAATGGGAACGTGTGATAAAACAATTTAACCATCGCTTGAAAGCCAAGGGTATTGTAATAGTCAACAAAGCAGCCCCGTCAACTTGTCTTTGTCTATGATCAACCACTCCCTCCGTTTCGAATTACTTGTCTCGGAAATAGATGTATCTAGAACTAAAATACGTCTAGATACATCTATTTCTACGACAAGTAATTCCGAACGGAGGGAGTAGTATCGTAGAACAATTATCTGCAGTGATTAACGTTTTCATTTGTAGGCTTGTGTGCCAAGTGATGTAATTAAATGCTTGCCCTGTCTCATAACTCGGGTCAAAAGGCTTGCATGCTTAACCGAGTACTTCCTCCGTTTTAAAATACTTGACTTTCATTTGTTCAAAAATGGATGTATCTATATACTAAAATATGTCTATATACATTTATATTTTGACAAATGAAAGTCATGTATTATGAAACGGAGGGAGTATATGTGAACATGAAGAAGAAAAATGGTAGGGCTTGACCTACTACAACTGGGAAATAGAGAAGCCAAATAAAACATACTATGGAATAGGAAGAGTAGATTAATAGCATTGCTCTGATGTGTTTGTTTTAAAACTATAAGATTGCTTACAAGCATAATGAGTTTGGTAAAAAGGACGTCTGAATACTATACATTAGCCACACTCTTATCAATCTTGTAGTAGCTGTTTAAGCTGTACTAATAAATCATTGGCAGATCATTTGCGAATCTCTAATCTGAAAGTCTGTTGGTTACCTTGTAAGAAATATGTAGGACCTATTCAAGCTTTGGCCGGGCTTTTTGCCTCCAGAGTAAGCACGGGTTGCTATATATGCTAGCTGCTATATATGATTTGAATATAGGAGTAACATAGGGAGGTGGAGGGGCAGAAAACAATTATGAATCAGAGTGATCCTAACACCTAGAGCAGAAATCACTTTTGTGTCTCCCACAGATTTTAAATTTAGCAGCACTGATGATAGGTCTGTGGTCTCTTTTGAGGCATGTAGCGTGCTCTTGCCATGGCTTAAGTTTTACCAGACAGACCCCTAGCGTGCGTGAAGTCTTTAGACAGTGAGCCGGCTTGTTGCGTTTGTTGCTATCTCTGTGACGAGAAACATGAGACCTGTTACTTTTCTTTTTTTGAAGTTACATGAGACTTGTTACTATTATAGTTCACTTGACCTTCTTGAACTTTAACCACGAATACGTGCTAAAAAAAGAAGTGTATGGACTAGGCATGTTTTCTTCTGGCTGTTGTATGACTTTGTAAGGTCTTGTGAGAATAATTAATAAAGTGGCCGCATGCATCGTCCAGATCCAGAGGCCGGGGGTCATCCTCCTTTTATAAAAAAAGGCATGTTTTCTTCGGATTTTTTTTCTTAGGCATAGTACAAGTGAAAAATAGTGGAGTGTAATAAATAAATGGAAGCAAAGGAGGCTCGACCCTTAATTTCAGCCGATTGGGCGCAGTTCACACATTTTGCAACTGCACGTACCAACCTCAACCTGCCACTGATCTGTGCGTGTGCGTGTGAGCCAGCCAGTCTCTGACTGAAACTGAAAGTAGCCACCGCCACCACCACCACGGCACCACGCCACGATTTGAAGAAACGGAGGAGGCTGGTAGATATGCACGCTCGCACTGCTGGCCGGTGACTGAAGCTAGCTAGCATTGGAACAGCCAGCCAGGTCCTTCCGGGGACTAGACTGGTAACCTGCTCCCCGCGCCAAGCCGGAACGGAATGATCACGCATGCATGCCCGCCCTGACCCTGTCCTACAGAGTGAGTTGGTACATCATCGCGCGTGCATCCCCGGCCTTTGACTTCATCGCATCGGGAACGCATCATCAGTCGCAATCCATCGGTTGGCTGACTTGGGTTGGGAGGGCCACAACTGTGTAGCCAAATCCAAATCTGCTATAGTTATATGGGAACCCTACCCCGGTATACATATACAATCGCCACCAGCAACACACAGGGGCCTGCATTAATCAGTATAATGATGATTAACAATGCTTACTCTTGCGTATAACAAAAGTAGTATGGTTCATTTGGAAGCAAACCCTCTACTTTGATCACCGCCTTTTTCTACTTACTTTGTCATCTTCATTTTACACGTGAAGATGAGTATTTGACAAAAAACTACCACATTATAGGTTGCCGTCCCACTGAACTACCGCATTCAAAAAAGTGACTGATAACTATCAAAAATTTCTAATTTTGTGACTAAAAACTACCACTTTCAGAAAATGGCTAGTTTAGACGATTTAAACACGTTTATGACATACAGGACCCACACGTTAGGGCTGACGTGGCGGCAAAGTCAACTCCGTTTATTTTGACCGTTACTATGAGTGGGGCCCACATGTCAGCATCAATCTTCCTCATCTTCCTCCTCCTCTCTCTCTTTGCCATTTCTTCAAACATCTCATATGCACCCGCCAGCCACCTCTGCAGCACTTCACTGTCGGCGCTCGCCTCTCCCCTGCCTCAAGCCCGTCTGGATTCGGAGAGCCCAAGCTGCCCAACCACTCCGAGGAAGAGGCCGTCGCCGGCACACGCGACTGCACGCACCTTCGCGGCGGCAAGCGCTGCGCGCACACGCTCGCGGCAACGGCGGCTGCACACACACTCGCGGCGGCGGCCGCCAGCCGGCCAGCACGCGGTGGCGGCGGCGGCTGCGGACGCACGCTCGCGGCGGCAGGCGCTGGGCGCACGGCTCCGCACACGCTCGCGGCACGCATGCAAGCCAGCAGTGCACGCGAGGGCTGCGGCTAGCATGCAAGGTAGCGCAGCGCAGTGCACGCTCGTGTCCGCGGCCGAGCTGTTCAAGGAGGCCGTGGTCGCCGGCACGGCCGAGGCGGTTCCGCCCGCCGTGGTTGTGCCGCCGTCTCCAGTCCCCGACCAACGCCGGGAAGGTGCTGCGCCTAGGCGTCGCCATGGAGGAGTTCGGAGCTCAATCACGGGTGCACACAAGATGTTCGTGGAAATGCCAGAGAGATAGGGGAGGAAGAAGAAGATAGATGTTGACATGTGGGCCCCACATGTAATAACGGTAAACCTAACGGCCAAAATAAACGGAGTTGACTTCGTCGCCACGTCAGCCCTGACGTGTGGGTCATGTATGTCATAAATGTGTTTAAATCATCTAAATTGGTCATTTTCTGAAAGTGATAGTTTTTAGTCACAAAATTAGAAAATTTTGGTAGTTATCAGTCACTTTTTTGAATATGGTAGTTCAGTGAGACGGTAACCCCTAATGTGGTAGTTTTTTGTCAAATACTCCGTGAAGACAGTATGTATACATAGAGTATCGTCTAGTGTAATGTGTTGCGCGTTGTAAAAATAAATAAATACGGTAAAACTGGACTGCCCATTTGTTGAAACTTCATAATTTGCACCTAATGAAATTTGATCAAATAGATGGTCAAACTGAGATTCGTTTTATAGGAGTACTAACATATAGAGAACATGTTCCCTAAAAAACATATAGAGGACATGTATACCCTTGGAATTATATACTAATATGGAAATTGCGTTTGGCTCCCGGGCTCCATGGATACTGGTTTTTGAGAAATACAAAAAATCTATTTTTTAGGTTTAAAAAAATTCTGGAACAAAATGCACACATACCTAGAGATGTATACTCCCTCTGTTCCTAAATATAAGTCTTTCTAAAGATTTCAAAAGGGATTACATACAGAGCAAAATAAGTGCATCTACATTAAAATATGTCTGTATATATCCGTATGTAGTCCTTATATGTTGAAATATCTAAAAAGACTAATATTTAAAAATGGAGGGAGTACTTGTCTGTAAAGTTTCATGGTGAATTTCGTTTTTGTGCGAGCTACACAAAAATAACAAAATCATATATTTCTAGCACTTGCGCTATTCACTATGTATAAAACAACAACATTTTTTTTGTACATCTCACATCAAATCGCGTTTCTAGCACATGTGCTATTCATTTTTGAATTTTTAAAAATTCGGGGCTTCCTCGAAGCCCGAGAACCAAAAATCCTCCCTGCTGCTTGTCACTTGTTACTTTTATTAGTGTGCATGTGTGTCTGCCTGTTGTCAAGCAAGAAAGTTAAAAGGCAATATGGATATACCCTGGGTGTACGAAAGTATAATCATGAGCCCCGGATACACGAATTGTGATGATTCTACGATAAGAGCGAAAACAAGCGTGCGTTGAATGATGATTATACTTATACGTATCCCAGTAGTATGTGTTGGATGATGGCTCCTCCACAGGAACGCACCATGCATGCAAAGTTGGCAACACGGTCCGGCGGTATATATCGTAATCTGTAAGCTTGATCACACATATGATATGTGGTATATATCGTCACTCACGTCACGTGTTGCTCGAGGCCTAAACATGGTTGGCCCGGGGGTTAAAGCGAGGCATGTGATGAAATGACAGATGAGCATATTGCAATTATCGAAGCTGCATTCACGAAAGTTTAATCTTCCATGGAGCCCCAGACAAGGCATGCACACTGGCAGAGTAGTAGTAGTAGCACTCTGTACTCTTTAGGCCTTGGCTTGGGGCCAAGTTTGGAGCTCTTCCATTGGAGTTGCTTGATGGAAGAATTATTGAGGAAGCAGTTGAAAACAGGTGCCCATCTAACGGGATTGCCTAACCACCCTGCCGCCAGCTCCATCTCACCATCCGTCCTCTCCTCTCCTCTCTCTCGAAACCACCCTTCTTCTTCCCTAGACGCGCCCCCATCCCATCCCCCTGCTATATAAACCCACTCCGTGTTCACCTCTTCGCACCACCCACAACACGGGAAGCAGCTCTCTGATCTTCTGTCACTTGCAACCGTAGTGTGCAGAGCAAAGTAGTTTCCTCACATTCATCCATCAATGGCGACCTCCATGGTTTGCCTGGTTGCGCTCTGCCTCGTGTCTCCGTTGCTCCTCGCCGGCGCCGTGGTCGGCAACCCGGGTTACGGCGGCCTGTTCCCGCAGTTCTACGACAACTCGTGCCCCAAGGCCAAGGAGATGGTGCACTCCATCGTGGCGCAGGCCGTGGCCAGGGAGACCAGGATGGCCGCCTCCCTCGTCAGGCTGCATTTCCATGACTGCTTTGTCAAGGTACCTCCATACTCTGCTCTCTCTCACAAAGCTACGAGGATATATACTTGGTGAACATACTCCATGCAAATGCGCTAGAGCAAATTTGCTGCCTCAGATTATTTACACTACGTTCGCCACAATAATTAAGATGTGCATTTTATGTGCTACTAGCGCTCTTACCTCTTCGAACATATAACTCAACGTGCAAAATGTTCTATTTCAGCTTTAAAGCTTTTGCTATAATTGCACCTTGGTATCAGGAAAAAGCATCACTACATATGAACTCTAGGAGCATGGAGGAATCTCTAGTTTTCTAGGCAAACTGTTTAACCAGTGATGGGGTGAGATAGCCTACCTGCATTGCCCATGTGAGCGCTGCTTTTGTGTTTGTCTGGGTGGCGGCATGATCGAGTCAGTAGTCAGTACCGTGATTGATTAACCCGAATAACGCTGATATCCATGCAACGTATAGCACGTTAACTCGACGCATGTGCCTTCTCCCTACTCCTATGTGCTACTGTTAGCTAATCTTTTTCATGTGTGCGCCTAACCACTCCACGTAATCTAAATAAACTTTTCTGGTATCTTGCTGTGATTGCAGGGGTGCGACGCGTCCGTGCTGCTTGACAACAGCACCAACATCATCAGCGAGAAGGGGTCCAACCCCAACAAGAACTCTCTCAGGGGCTTCGAGGTCGTCGACCAGATCAAGGCCGCCCTCGAGGCCGCCTGCCCCGGCACCGTCTCCTGCGCCGACATCCTCGCCCTCGCCGCCCGCGACTCCACCATCCTCGTATGTCACCGTTTCCTAAACACCACCAGCAACAGTTCTATTCCCGCCTCTTAATTTGACATGGAAATGAACCTGCATGCATGCAGGTTGGCGGGCCTTTCTGGGACGTGCCGCTCGGGCGGAGGGACTCTCTTGGCGCCAGCATCCAGGGCTCCAACCAAGGCATCCCGGCACCCAACAACACCCTCCCCACCATCATCACCAAGTTCAAGCGCCTGGGCCTCAACGTCGTGGACGTCGTCGCGCTCTCCGGCGGCCACACCATCGGCCTCTCCCGCTGCACCAGCTTCCGGCAGAGGCTGTACAACCAGTCGGGCAACGGCCTCGCCGACGGCACGCTGGACGTGTCCTACGCGGCGCAGCTGAGGCAGGGGTGCCCGCGCTCTGGTGGCGATGACAACCTCTTCCCGCTCGACATCGTCAGCTCCACCAAGTTCGACAACTACTACTTCAAGAACATCCTGGCCGGCAGGGGCCTCCTGAGCTCCGACGAGGTGCTGCTGACCAAGAGCGCCGAGACGGCGGCGCTGGTGAAGGCGTACGCCAACGACGTGCACCTCTTCTTCCAGCACTTCGCGCAGTCCATGGTGAACATGGGCAACATCACCCCGCTCACCGGGTCGCAGGGGGAGATCAGGAAGAACTGCAGGAGGCTCAACAACTTCCACTAATTAAGTTGCTGAAAAATGCTAGCTGCTTCATTTGTGTGTTGCCTTGATTTTTCTTTCCTTTCTTTGTAATAAGCAAGTGTGGTTGTGTGCTTTGGAATTCCAGAAGATTGTGCCTTGTGATCGAGCCCCAACTTCATAATTGATCATGCATACATCTTGTCTGGATAACAAGAATCGATCGGATCTTAACCTAAGGTGCATTTTTTTTTCACATGCATTGTTGTGTCAGGGAATATATACCTACCGACTACCGAGGCAGTTGGAGATTCACGTTACCGTTGGGAGTAATTTTGATGGTGGTGGCAGTGAGCGAGCACCTCGCATGGGTCATGTGGAATCTGGCTCACCGTCCACGTACGGCCGGAACGAGAAATGCCAAGCATATGTGTCATCATGGTTAGTAAAACTACTACTGCGGCAGGCTAATAATTAGTTCGTTTGTTTGCTGGTTAGGTGGGTAACATGCATGCATGTGGGCCGTAGTACGTGGATGCGCAGCCCGGCCGGCCGGCCGGTCTTCCTAGGTCGGTCAAGGTAGCAATCAAAGAAACTAGTGCTGAGGTGAACCATGGCGTGCCGACCACACACAGGAAAGCCCCACCACTTCATTCATATCGACTGATCGGACCCACATGATACTCTTTTGCATGCAGAAAGGAAAAAGGAGTACCATGCATTTAACAAGCACTAGGTACTCCCTCCGTTTTTTTTTGTCCGTGTATTAGCTTTGGTCAAAGTCAAGCTTTGAAAATTTTAATCTTATAAACAAAAATATTAACATATACAATAACAAATCAATATCATCAGATTCATTATTGAATGTACTTTCATATCATATAGATTTATTATGGTAAATATTTATATTTTTTTCCATAAACTTGGTCAAACTTTACGAAGTTTGACTTCAGTCAAACCTAATATATAGACTAAATAAAAACGAAGGGAGTAGATAGATAGCCAACTTATTGCAAGGGTGAGCAATCATGCCTTCTCATGCATCAAAAAAGGAGAGCAACCTAGGTAGCTACTGGAAGAAAGCATACTTTGTTCGTCTCTACTACTAGAGGTCAATGGCCTGCCCGGCCTTATCTACTGTGCAACAAAAGCAGAAAGGGTAAATAGTGATGTGCGTGCGGAAATAAACATGTAATCATTTGTGTAACAGGCGTGTGCAGGGTCGACCCACCAACATTCTCATCATTGCATTGCGCGCACCTCCGGAGCAAAGGGAACTCACGAACTGGTCTCAACCTTTTCAACTGAACTGGACATCACTGCTTACGCGAAGTAGCATGATCGTGTTTTTTTTTTGCGGGGAGCATGATCGTGTTTAGCCCTACTTAAGATTTACTTACATACAACGGTTTGACTTGGAACAACTTTGTCAAGGAATTAATCTAAACTAAACACAAGGTACTACGTCATACTCCCTCCATCCATCGGGGGTTTGGAAGGTTGGCGCCGTATTCACTACACCACGACACTGCATTTCCTACAGACGTGTGTTGGGAAAAGTCAATTTTGCCGACCGACTGTTTGTTTATAAAACTTTTATCAAACCGTTGGTTGGTATTACTCACATATAACAACCAACTGTCGGTCGGGAATGCTGAAATGTATAGCGTCAAACTGTTGGATGGTACGTATCACACAGTCGGTCGGCAAATGTTCCCGACCGACCGTGGGCCGCCAACTGGCCACCCAAAATATCAGTGCGCGCGCGCCTGCGAAACTTAGCGCGAAGCCCATCCAAAATTTTCATGCCGCGCCACCACAGCCCACCTCCTAAAACATCATCCGCTCAAGAGAAAAAAAAACACAACACCGCTATCTCTTTGTCCTCTCTCCCTTATCTCTTTCTCTTCCGATCTGAGCGGCGGCGGCGACGCTCGCATCCGGCGACGGTTCCACCACTCCGCCCATCTCTTCCTCCCACCACTCCGTCCATCTCTTCCTCCCACCACTCCATCACCATCCCCACATCGCTGCTGATTTCCCATGTTGAGGTGGTCCTGCGGCGCCGATGCCCTCACCCAGCTGCCGGTGGCGGCGCTTTTTGTTCGTGCCCAAGCGCTCGGTGAGGTCACTTCTCACCTCCCTCCTATGGTGCCACCGCCCCAAGCCCCCAACCCATACGCAGCTCCCTCTTCCCCACTCCCATTGTTGCAGATCTGAGCGGGACAAGGTCCCTTCGGCCCTGGTGGTTCGGAACGAGGTGTGCGGCCTCTGCTCCCTTAACTTCTGGAGACTAGGGGCGTGGTGGCTGGTGCCCCATCTCTCTTAGCCATCCACAGCAGCGACAACATCAGTAAGCTCTCTCTCTCTCTCTCTCTCTCTCTGTGTGTGTGTGTGTGTGTGTGTGCAGATTTAACCTTCAATAGCCCCAATGGCTGGTGCCCTCACCTCTCTGCATATTGATCTCTTTCAAAACAAATCTGTGCTGCTTTGATACATGGAATAAAAATGATTTTGAAGCACTAAAAGTTCAAACCCTAGCCATCGATTATTATCATTCTCTATTTATATCATGTGATTGTTAGCAGACTGAATTGGATAATGTTTTTTTGCAGGGTCAAACAAACTTTCATAGGTTTGGTGGATGTTTGGGCAATTACTCAACTACTAACAAAAGGCCACTGGATGATTTTTATACCTGCATCACATCAAGTGGATTTGGATAGGTGAGTATTTATTTTTCACATCTTAAGTTTTGTTATACTATTTGCTGGTTTCTTGCATTATTTTTGCTTACTCTCACTTCCGATGTGTAACTGAGATTATGTCAGGTTGCTTGTTTTTTTTTCTTATCTGGCTATTTTCTCATGAATGATATGCCAAATCTTATTCTTTGGGCATGCAACTGATGGAACCTAGATCAGGGGTGGAGTATGGATTTAGACATGAGGGGGGCGCGGAAGATAATAATCGTTTGAGAGACACAACACAAGAATATAGTCCCTAAAGTAGAACTGATATGATTGTATTGCAACATATGTCTGGTAATATATAAAAAAAACTACATTTCTACCAGTTGCATATCAACAGGATTGGGGTTGGAATTATCATCTACAACGGTTGCTTGTCAGGTGGATTTGCATTTTCTGTAACGTTTGAGCTAGAAGCAATGGGCTTGAAAACCAAATATGTTAGGCTGGGGAAAAATGAATATGTTTCTGCTGTATCCTTTCTCTTCATACATACTGTTTCAAACGTTAAACGAGGAGTAAAATTAGAATCCTATATTGTAATTTTACCGCCACTGTCTTCAACGGAGTTGTATTAATTCACAAATATTATTTACCAGTGATGTACCTAGATTTTTTGAAGTTGATTTTGTGATGCATGATGCCGGTGCAGCACACAAGCTGGCATGGTCTTCATCGTGGATTCAATCTCCACACGAGTGGAGTGGCCTCTGCCTTGTGCCGCAGCTGCGGACGGGCAGAGGAGACGACGACGTAGGGCACACGGAGCCAGCAACCCTAGAAGCCATGATGCCCGCGAACAAAATTACCTGAAGGATAGGAAACAGACTACCTGATCTCACGGATGCATGTAGTCTTTTTTTTTCTGATGCGTACAACAAGCGATCAGGGCATCAAGGGATGCTTTCTCACATTGGACGTTTGGGCTGGAAAATTCGTGCTAGGCCATTAGTGTCAAACACTAAAAGAAACCAGGTTTGCACTTTACGTATACGTACAGTTCATATCAGTACCAGGTAACGAAAACTCACAGGGGGGCGAGGCGATGGGGGGTGTCTGACCCCTGCTCGCACCCCCCGCCTCCGCCTCTGACCTAGACTTGATTATTGTTTTATCATTGTGGTAGGTGACTAGCTAAAATAAATTTTGCATAATAAATATTAGCCATTAAAGATGACCAGCTCCATGATTAATAAGTGAGGCTGCTTACTTTGTTAAGTTTGAGGATTGGTAATAAAATAGGTACTTATCCTGGAACCACTAAAATCCAAGATACATGATTTTGGTGGTTCCAGGGTAAGTACCTATTTTGTTATTTCAACATTATACATGGTTAATGCTTTGAAGGTAAGTGTAATAAACACATGATTGCTGTACATGAATCCATGATTATTTTCTTTGGGAGATACTATATTTTTCTTTGTAAGTGTAATGATTACATCCATTTATGTGCAATAACATTGCAGAATATTCGATAGAGAACTCAGCAATCAAACCTACGTACATGTTAACATGTGAGGGTGCAACCGAATAGCTGTACATGAATCTGGAATAAGAGGAAGAACCGAGGATTCTTCAAGAAGCTGCTTCTATTCGTGCACAATGGCGTCGTAGTCAGGTAAGAGGTAGATAGATCTTTTCTGGTCGCTCGTCTATACATCATCCTTTCATTAGTCATTTTTGATTAGCGGATGAAAGCACAAGCATGATTGTACTTTTCTTAGAATGAAGAAAAGAAATAAACCATCAGACTGAGACTGACGTACATTCATACTACTATCTCGTGGTCCATTTCTGTTGCAAATAACTTCTCCCCTGATTTGAACAATAATTTTTCAGGCTGAGATGGAAATTTTACGCTCACCGGATTACATTTTCACATACTAAGATAGGTTACAATTGAATGTCGAACAGTTAGTTGGACATTTTGCATCAGTCCTGATACCACTTAGAAGATAGAACAAGTCTGTATCTCTGGAGATTTTCTGAAGTTTTAAGTGTGTACCTAACCAATTGAATATTATAGATGCATTTGTTACTTCTACTTGACACCATTGACACTCTGAAGTTTGCAGGGTTCAATTGACACATGGTGTGTAAGCATTTGCCTATCTACCTAAAGGGTATGCTGGAGGGTTGCCAACATCAATGTGCTATGTGCTGCAGAAATGGATTTTCAAAAACCTCTAGCACATGGTGTCCTAGGAATTCCTGGATATGTCGACCTGCTAGCTCATTATCAGGTTTTGATGCATCTATTAATCATATGATAAAAGAACCAGAACATGGATAAATTTTGTATAGTGTAGTCCTAGTATCTAGCTTGGCTGCTTTTAGAGGTCTGAGCTATAGAAGTTACCGCGGTAAATAAAGTCTAAAGTATTCTGTAAAGGCCTACATATTTTTGCCCCATTATGTTTAATCTTTGGTGAGAAATACAATTATGCTCCATAAAATGAGCTAATGTCGGAGAAGGTCGCTCTCAGTTTTAGTTTAAAACCATTTGTTATGTTGCCAACTACTTTCTAAATTTTAATGCGGTCACAGTAAAGTCATCTAATGGAACGCTCCTTGTATAATTTAACTTGTTGATATTCACAGAAGCCTTCTTGTTATCAATGAATATAGTGTCTAGAAATAAGGACACTTTAACTAGTGCTTAGTATGCCCCTTTACATGGTTACCTGAACTTGAATGGAGTGCCTTTCTTAGTAGGTGTTTGGTACTAGCTTGCCTTGTGAAGTAATAGTTGTTCTCAATGCTATGTTTTATACAAATTTTTATGGTGCCATTGTCTTTATGAATGTAATCACAACTTTACATTATGTAGGAAAAATAGGCAAGAAGACGAGGAAACATGAAGACGGTGGTTTGTGTAAATGGGATATTTTGTGTAATGGTGACTGAATCGTTGGAGATGCACTTTATATATCATTTTGTAGACTCGCATTGTGTCTGACAAAATGAACCATATTGTAATGGATGAAGTATTTACATCTGAAATTAATTAATGTGTTATTGTTTGGTTATGGTTTATTATTGTTAGGGCATGCATGTTATTGTTATGAAACATGAAACTTGATTTATATTTTGTTGGTAACGCAAATGTAAGCTATTGAGGGCTATTGGATGTTTGTGGGCAAAACGAAAAAACCATCTCATAGTCTGTCGAAGAAAGCTAATGCACGGGCCAACGAAAAGTTGGTCGGGAAAACAAACCCTGTCACACAGTCGGTCGGGAAAGCCTCCTGGAAGGCCTAATAGACTGTTGGTTGGGAAAACAAATTATGTCAAACAGTTGGGTGGGAAAGCTTCATGGCAAGCCCAATAGACTGTTGGTCGGGAAAGGACCATGGCAGGCCCAACAGAATGTCGGTCGGGAAAAGTGCCCCATAGCCAACAAGTGATCGGTCGGCAAAGATATGTCGGTCGGGAAAGGCTTTCCCCGTCTGGACTTTCCCCAACAGACAAGATCGGTCAGCAATAGTTTTTCCCAACCGACTGTCTGTCATGGGAAGTTGTTTTTCCAACGAACCTGACTGTCGCAGATGTAGTGTTGTGGTGTAGTGATTTAAGTCTTTAGTAACTAAATATGTGTAGCAAGCCACCAAAAGTACATGTTTAGAAACTTTGTTCGACGACGAATCCAATGATATACTCCCTCCGTCTCATAATATAAGACGTTTCTTCCACCGACGTATGACAAAACGTTTCACTGGTCAAACTGAAGACCCCGCTCTCACCTTACAAACCCGAGGTAGTATACTTGAGACCTAGATTGTGTACTCAGGTAATTTTTTGTACGAAGCATGCATGCATCTAACTAAAGGGAAGGGCTCAGTTGAATAACGATCGCCTCCAGCCCCAGGCTAGATTAGATGGAACCAACAGCTCGCAGATGAGGATTGAGAGCCTTGACCTAAAAAGTGAAATGAAGATCGAAAAGAACAAAAAAACTAAATACTAGCTACTCCTACTCCAGGTCCCATATAATTGATGTGCACTCATCGAACTCAAAGTCAAGTGGTTACGCAGATTCCATGTGCAGTAACTAGCTGCTGGCATGGGCAGGTGAAAAGGCCGTACAGACACATCCAGATGGAACCGGACGAATCGGCGGTTAGTTAGAGTTGGTACACTGCCATTGTATTTTTCTTCTTTAGCCGTGGGATGCACTCCACTAGTTCTAGCTCTATTGGCTTACAATATCATAACTACTCACTGATTTATACTCTACGTACTTTGTCTTCTTGGGAATCTGTGTTATGTATGGGCAATTTGATTATTGTGATCAGTGTACAGATGCATGGTGCATGATGTGGAGTAGATAGATAGATAAACAGGTGCGATTGATGCATACTTAATACGACTATATATGTCCCTTGTACCTAGCCTTATAGAGTTTTGCCAGAACTGATGGGTTAGATGAATGTATGGGGTGTTTAGTTGCTGTATAAAAACGTGTGAGATGATTGAGCAATGTACATGCAGACGTGGGCGATTTTCTATTTTACTGGTACGAGTTGGATCCCTTTTCCGACTTTTATTTTTCAGATCACGATGAAATAGTGCTTTTGAGGGTGCTCATTTTAACAAGCCCTCTAATTGTGCCATAGAAAAACAGCAGACAAGGAGACCATGCGCCGCCAAAAAAAAGGTAAAGACCGGTAGTTCATTTTTTTTCTTTTCATTTTGCCAAAACCAGTGGTGTATACTTAATGCGATCCCCCTGGTGTTGCTGGTATGCCAAATGCTCTAGCAGTTGGTAGTTTTCATCAAATTGTAGTAGTAGATGTCTATGGATGCGTTTATTTCTCTTTGGTAACCCATATGCCAGTAGTAGGTATATATGTGATTGTGTTACCAGCTCTTGCTACGGTACGTTGGATTCTGATGTATGAAAGCAGAGAGAATGAAAAATCACTTCAATTTTGTTCCTATAAAAACTAGTGCAAGCTTGATGAACTGTTATGTGTTTATAGATTTAACTGGAGTCCCAAAAACATAACAAGTTGTATGAACTTTCAAACACATGTTTGATGTGCATGTACAAAAAGTAGTTCGATATTATTTCCGAGGGTGATTAGGCAAGCTCCAAGATGTCCAGGAAGATTCAAGGAAATTCCAAAATGTTTCATAATTATTTCAGCAAGCCTCGGCATGCCGCATGCCGCAAGTAAAAGTAAGTATGCCACACGTGTATCCGATTGCCATGGAAATCAAACATAAGAGATGAGTATATTACTACACATAGTGACAGTAGGATATAACCAAACGACAGGGCCTAATTTATTGCCAAATTGAAGTGTGACTAAGGTTTGTTCTAAGCTGCGGAATAACCGGACCGTTCTGTATACTCGTAATACACTACGTATATCTTTCCTTTTTCTCCAAATTTACATTTTTTTTACTTTTATCTTCCTTTTTACGCAATGAAACTTGGCATAGCAGACACGCAGCCACGGTGTCAAATATTCACAGAGCGCATTGCTTAAAGTGCTGGTTTCCAGAATCACAAAGCTCCTTAGTCGAGCCAACTACACTTCACAAAAAGAAAAAGGAAAGCATGGAAATAAATTTTAACCATGTCTTGGAAGCTAAGGGCCTTCTCTCATATTCAACAAAGCAGTGATCAACTTGGCTACCAGTATAACCTACTGTTATGATAACGATGATTAGCAAGGCATTTATTCTAATGTATCTGATTAAATACTTGCCCTTTTTCATAACACAGGTCAAAAGTCCTCTATGCTTAACTGAGTATGTTTAACATCAAGAAAAGTAGATTTCACCTACTAAAACTGTCAAGTAACATCATAGGGAAGCCAAATATAATAATGAGGAAAAACAGAGTACTTTGAAAGGGCTTTGCTTAATAATGTTCTCTTTCTACAAAAGCTTGCTTAAGCAGACCAGGGTTGGTAAAGGGAAGATCAGACAATACATTAAGGCACTCTCTAATCAACCATTCGTTGCAAAGTCCTTTATTCAGGGAACAAGTTGTAAGAAATCATTGGCCAATTACATTGGAAAATCTGTGTTGGTTAACTTCTAAGAAACATGTGGGACCTGTTCAAGATTTGCCTTTTACTTCTACAGTAAGCATGATTGGTGTGGAGTTGAGAGTTGAT
>NC_041384.1:217480045-217520733 GCF_002162155.2 Triticum dicoccoides
ATGACTCAGGATCCTCCTAACAGCAGAAGTCAAATGAGCAGGCACTCTTATATCGCTTTAGTTTCCTCCCAAGGTTTTTTAGCAGTAGGGATACATGCCAAGGGGAGGAATCCCATGTTCAACATCGACACAAACAATGTAAACTGCTGCTAGATATGAACTTAAAAACTCCTAGCTCATATGAATTTTCTTTATGCTCATTCTGTCTGTGTTAGTTTAGCTAGGATATTAATTTGCAAAAAAGAAAAGAAAAAAAAAGAAGAAAGAATATATGACAGTGCTAGGTCACAAATTGGTCTCCACATTTGTGTACTTTTCTTTCTAAACCAGAAAACGGTTCCCACACACACACGTAGCATAAGCATACCTGCAAGTCATATGCAAAGTCCCTGAAACTCTGACTCTCTGGCAGTAACAACCACGCTGTTGTTTTCTTCAAGAAACGGCCACTGCTATGTGCTGTGCAGAGAAACAAGGCTGCTGGGCCCAGTGACAAAACTTAGGAACAGTTGAAAGTACTTCCAGGAACCTGCTCCCGGCATCAATCAATGTAGGCCATGCAAGTACCTAACGCAGATTCATCACGCATCCTGTGCCTCCAAAGTTGGTGCAATATCGCACATCCCCTTTGACCTGATCGGCATCCATGCACGTGTGTTAGCAAGGGAAATAAGCCCCAGGCTGTACAGAAGGCAACATGTCACACACGTTCTCTCGCCTTGGCCATTAGATGAGCCATCGAAAAGTTTCAGTAAGGTGAGAAAAGTCACCTAATTCAGCATGATTCTACGATAAGACACAACAATAATGTCCTAATGATCTTAGACATTACCCTTCATCTAGAAAACCTGTATTTCTTTTAAGGCACCACGCTGCTGTAGCGGCATACTTTTATCCACAAAGGCGTGGGATACGAATCCCTGTTCCCATGATGACCAATATAAAAAAACATCCCTGCATACAGTGTTAGCGTTAATCAATACCTTCTTACCTGTAACGATACTTATGTATAACAAAAGTACCAGTATTAATTAGGAAGCAAACCTCTCGCTTTTGGTTACGCCATTTTGTGTACTTTGGCAGCTTGGTTTCACATATGATATATGATGTATTGCCATGTGTATGGAGAGGTTCCTAGAGACTTACGGTTTGTTAGGGGTGGGCCTACCGTGATACAGAAGGTTAAAGTGAGACATCAGACCGATTACTGATCTATTGTAAGATTGTACATGCCTTGGTAAGGTAATTCAAACCAGTCACTGTAACATTCCGATTCAATCACTGTAACATTCCAACTCACGAAGGGTGAAACTAAAAAAAAGGCAGCCTGGTGCACATAGCTCCCGTTTACGCAGGGTCCGGGGAAGGGTCCGATCACTTCGGGTCTTTTGTACGCAGCATTTCCCTACATTTCTGCAAGAGGCTGTTTTCAAGATTCGAACCCGTGACCTCATGGTCACAAGGCAACAGCTTTACCTCCAAGGCATGGTCACGAAGGGTGAAATTACATGATCACAAATTTATGTGATTAGTTCACAAAGCTATTGTGTATGGATATGTTTGTTGAAGACATTCTGTACTCGCAACTTTGCAGAACTTTCATAGGAATGGTTGTTCTTCAAGTGGTGATGGCAATATTGATGTTTCATCAGTGTTACAGTGTGCATTTGTATTTGACTCGTCGATAAAATATTTACTGAGTTTAAACTTTTCTAAGAATCTCCATCTACACTTGTCTACCAAATCACCAAAGCTTAAAGTTTGAGTAACTACAACACTAGAAATGAAGACCGAAACATGACATAGGGCATATCACCTTTGGAAGAAAATCAGATGATTTAAACCTTTGGAGTTACTCCCTCCATTCCTAAATATAAGTCGAGATTCCAATATAGACTACATACAGAGTAAAATGAGTGAATCTACACTCTAAAGTAGGTGAGGTCTATATACATCCGTATGTAGTTTGTATTGAAATCTCTAAAAGGACTTATATTTCGGAACGGAGGGAGTACTTGATAGAAGAGTTATTGTCGAAGCAGTTGACAATGCCTGGTAGCTCACTTATTTTATACGCATCGTCTAACAACCCAGCTGCCCTGCAGCATCTCACAGTTCTTTCCCAGAAACCACCCTTCTTTCTCTTCCCTACATGCGCCTCATCCTCCTACTATATAAACCACCCCATTCTGCACCTCATAACCCACAAGAAGAGAAGTAGAAACAAACAAATAACAAGTCTCTTCTATTACTTGTAACAAAGTGCAGCTAAGGACACTTACATGGCGACTTCCATGAGTTGCCTGCTGGTGCTATGCCTTGTCTGTCCCCTCCTTGCTGGTGTCGTACGTGCCAACCCATGGTACGGCTTGTTCCCACAGTTTTACGATCACTCTTGCCCGAAGGCAAAGGAGATTGTGCAATCCATCGTGGCGCAGGCTGTTGCCCAGGAGACCAGGATGGCAGCATCCTTGGTCAGGCTGCATTTCCATGACTGCTTTGTCAAGGTCTCCGTTTCATCTTTCCTGTAGTATCCTTTACATTTTTCTACACCGCTACAATGATACTTGCTGAACATGGTTCCTGCAATGTAGTACAGAAAATTACTATTTCATTGTGAGTCTGTGACTAATAGTAATAGGATAAGCTATGCATTTTATTTCTAATCTTACAGCAGTTCCAATGCTCAACTAAATGCCTAAAGTGTTATTTTTGCTATATTTGTCCTTCATATGGGGAACCTTGTCCTCAGGAACATGGAAGAATCTGTAGTTCCTAGGCTAAACTTTTAGTTTTACCAATGATAAGATAGCCTGCCTACAATGCCATACGACCACTACTTATTGTCTTGATGACATGATCGAGTCCATACCATGATTGCTTTTCCCTGAAAAGATGGCGATTGCTTAATTCAAGTGCACAATAATTGGCACTCTCCATGCAATGCTCATCCTTCACAAAATGCATGTACCTGATCCAATGAAACTACTATTTCGTTGCATGTGCCGAATCTGTGTAGTACCAGCAACTTTTTCTGACTTTTTTTTCCTTCTGTGCATAGGGGTGCGACGCATCCGTGCTACTGGACAACAGCAGCAGCATAGTCAGCGAGAAGGGGTCCAACCCCAATCTGAACTCCCTCCGGGGGTTCGAGGTCGTCGACCAGATCAAGGTCGCCCTTGAGACAGCCTGCCCCGGTACTGTCTCCTGCGCCGATATCCTCGCCCTCGCCGCCCGTGACTCTACTGTCCTTGTATGTGCACACCAAAACTAATTCTTTCCCAGATAGCACGAGTTAAACAATGCAGCCAGTATTAGTGATTCTTTGGGACCCAAATCAACCTGCAGGTTGGTGGCCCTTACTGGGACGTGCCACTCGGCCGCAGGGACTCTCTGGGTGCAAGCATCCAGGGATCAAACAATGACATCCCTGCCCCCAACAACACCCTACCCACCATCATCACCAAGTTCAATCGCCTCGGTCTCAACATCGTCGATGTCGTCGCCCTCTCAGGTGGCCACACCATCGGCTTGTCCCGCTGCACCAGCTTCCGGCAGAGGCTGTACAACCAGTCGGACAACGGCATGGCCGACAGCACACTGGATATGTCCTACGCTGCGCAACTAAGGCAGGGGTGCCCCCGCTCCGGTGGCGACAACAATCTCTTCCCACTCGACGTCGTCAGCTCGACCAAGTTTGACAACTTCTACTTCAAGAACATCCTTGCCGGTAGGGGTCTCCTCAGCTCTGACGAGGTCCTGCTTACCAAGAGCGCGGAAACAGCAGCACTTGTGAAGGCGTACGCGAATGATGTGCATCTCTTCTTCCAGCACTTTGCACAGTCAATGGTGAACATGGGCAACATCATGCCACTGACCGGGTCACAGGGGGAGATCAGGAAAGACTGCAGGAGGCTCAACAACTATCACTGAGTTGCTGAAGCTCCTGTAAGTGCTGAATTGTGTGTGAAGTTGGTGCCATATTTTGTTTGAATAAGCAAGTGTGGTTGTAATTTTCGAAATCGCTTGATCATTTGTGTCATGTAATTGCATTATGAAATGTGTGTAATAATAATTCAATATATAAGATGAGTTCACTTGTTTGCTAAGCTGGTTATTTGACATAACTTACCAAGTTCTGACTTCCAAATTTCACTCATGGTACACATCCACCTATTGTTCAACAGCTCTCGTGGTACTCCAGCTGTGCTGACTTCAAGATTTATCATCTGTCAAAATAAAATGGATCAAAAAGAATTAGTCTTTCAAGATACATATAAATTATTGATTCAATCTTGTTATGCCTCCAAGAAATATCTCGGACGGTTATGGAACCACTAAAACTAAATATGACTTGACCAAGTTTGCGCTGATGACCACTAGGATACACCACATCGTATTGCTGTGCCATACTAGGTTCATAAAACAAGTAAACCTCCTAATTTCTAAATGAAGAAAATCAGGTACATGTGATTCTTTTCAGCACAAGTTGTGCAGCTGTGTTATCTTTTGATGACAGCTGGAGAAAGCAGGATGCCAATCAAATTGGAACAAGAGCAAGTGAGGAGAAGTGCCCAAAAAAGAGGAGTCCAGTCACCTGCCTTGCTCATCGGAAGAGCAAGCAAGGAATTATCACACAGTAAACTAGTCATGCCAAGTTTCACCATAGTAATCAGAGATGCAAATCATGATTGCAAAAATAAATTCAAGGATCTGTGATGTTGATATTTCATCAAACAGATAGGTATAGGGCAACTTGCATTGCAAACCCTCAGTTCATGCTTTCATACTACACTAGTACTGTTAGAACTCATGGACGAGAGGTGTAATCATTACCGCACAGGATACTTGGTTCCAGCAGAGAGGAATTTATTTGTAGGCTCTGTGCTTGAAGTCACTCATTAGCTGAGAACCACCAGCTCAACATCCAGAGAAGCTGGGAGCAAACTAAGGCATTTCATAAACTGGTTGCTTCAGGGAATTAGTTTTTTGAGCTTCTTGTGTCAGGGTTCACGATATTTCTTTACAACACCCAAAATGACACGTAGGTTTCTTGAAAATCATTTTTTTATCATGTTTATCTGAAACCAGTAAGTTCCCAGATAGTTGTGGCTAACCTCACCCAATTGAATTAGAAGTTTTTTGAAAGAGTAAAAACCATCTAATAAACGGCCGCATAAATCTAAGTATAGAGCAAGGGTGATTGTGTTCAGTTGATATGTACAAGGTGCCATTTCCAGAAATTTGTAGAGGGGCAAATGGAAAGGCAGACTAGCCGCTTTAACATGTATTTACAGAATCTGTATGTGAAGCAGGAGACAAGTGCATCATTACATTGTCAAAGATTTCGAAGGAAATATATCCGAATAGGGCTAGAAAGTGAAAATAACAAGACAATGAGGGAACAAAGAGCATATAGTTAAACTAATTACCTGCAGGTCCATTGCTCTTACAAGCTTTCTATTTGCACCATTTTCTCTCGCGTGGTGTTATTTTATCACCAAGCCCTGGTAGCTCTACTAGTAGTTTACTACCCTCAGTTGATCTGATTAGTCGTTTAAGTGCATTTCTTGCGCAAAGAACTGCCACTGGTTTCCTCCTTTCTCATGCCCTCCCAGTGTACAAGATCTTCTGTTGCCAACTGCCAGGATGGTCAATGATGTCAACAAATATTTGCTTCACCTACAAAACACAGAATGCATATTAACAAAATTCTCAAGGATGCATTATGAAGCCTCGGTTATATCTGCAAGAACATGGTGTACTTACGAGAGTAGCTTTGCTTACAGAAGATGATACAATGGGCCAGAAGAACTTCCCTAACAGATTGCACCGGTCACCAAACTTAACCAGAATTCTGAATCATTGCTTCAATTGCCTTATTGGCCTTAACCAGCTCCCCTTTTGAGCAAAGGGAAGCAATAGCAGGATAATATGTGTCAAAGTCGTCATAGAAAGACTTCCCTAGCAAATTGCCATTGTCAATATCAGTATTATCAGTTGTTGTGCATAAACTATCAGTTCTCTCTGTCATGGGTTGCAATGTGCCTCGGGAACTTCCGTGGAGGCAATTGCTAGAAACATCAAAATCGGCTGTACTTAGAACTTGTTCTGAATCTGTTCTAGGATCACAAGCATCATCAGTTCTCTGCAGCTTCTTGAACTGACCAAGTGTATTAGAAATATTAGAATCTGAAGAGGATACAGACATGAGTCTCACCTCACTTAGGATAGTCACAACCTCATCGATCTTCCCTTCCTCACATGCAGAAGACAGAAGAGCAACAAGAGATTCTGTTTCAACCTCATATCCTACGTTGTTTATTAGCTCAACAACTTGTTTGGACTGAAACATCTCCCTCAAGATGCCCCTGGACTCTTCCATCCTTCCTTTTGCATAGAGCCCTTTGACCAGGCTCATAAATCCAACAAAATCTGGGACCATCTCCTTACAATGGTATTCATTAAAGAAGCCTAATGCAGCTTCAGTGTCACCTTTCATACAATGCCCACTAATAACTGCACCAAGTGTAAAAGCATCCGGATGTAGACAAAGCTTCTCAAAATGAGACATAAGCTCAAGCGCTTTTTCAGCTAAACCATAGTTACAGTAACCAGTTATCAGCATGTTGTAAACACGGGTAGTGGGTCTGATACCTTTGCTGGACATTTTCTGAAACAATTCATATGCATCATCTAAGAAACCTTCTCTGCACAAAGCACATATAAGTATAGTGTAAGTTATCATTGTTGGAGGAATGTTGCTTCTTTCTAAGTAATCAAAGAGCCTGAATGCTTCAGTAAAGCATCCGTGCTGGCACAAACCACTGAGAACAGAGTTGTGGATGATAATGGTTGGATGAATCCCTTCTATTTTCATGCTTTCACACAAGTCTAATGCCTTCTCAAGATAACCACCTTTGCAAAGGCCCTCCACTACTATAGAGTACATGGCAAGATCCACAGAAAACCCACTTTGTTCAGCTTCCTTGAGAAAATTATATGCATCCATAATTTCACCTTCTTTCTTTAGTGCAAAGACAGCTCCTCTTAGAACACTGATAGGAATGCTGCCGCTGTTCATGTTACTTGAAAACCGAATAGCTTCACCAACACCCTTCTTGCTGAGGTGACAAGACAGCATATTAATCATTCTAGGTTCATGCAGGCCATGAATCTTAATGAACTCACTTAACAATGGTTCTATGACCTGTTCATTTCCATTGCGGAGTAAGCTCTTGAGTAGCCTGTAGAATGTTTTGCTTGATACAGCAAAGGCTTGTGTTCTGAGTATCTTGTAAACATATAATGCTGCCTGGCAACAATCCCTGCTGCTTAAGAAATCAGAAGCATAATTGCAAACAGATGAAAACAAGTCCATTTCTAGTTCTTCCATCTTATGAATGAAATTTAGCACACCTTGTTCACCACCTTCTTTGAAATTTGCATGAATCAACTTCCTGTAAGTACAGGAATCAGGCCTTAGTTTTTTATGAATGAGATCATAGAACACTTGATCAGCAATGGTGACCTTTCCTCCATTACATAGTGCTCCGATCAGGCCATTGTGAACAACAGTACTGGAGAATGATGTATCTTTCCTGTACTCATCAAACAACTCAACTGCCCTGTCAAAATCCCCAAGTTTACACATCATGTTTATGAGTGTATGATAGGTGACGGTATTAGGGCTTAAGCCCATATCACGCATTCTATGAAACAAGCTGCAGGCATCATCCACCTTGTTGATCACAAATAATGCTTTGATAAGTACATTGCATGTGACAACGTCAAGTGCAATCCCACTACTCTCAAGCCTAGCCTTTATCGCCACAACACCGGTCGTATCCTCTTGCTTAATGTAACCGTGTAACAGCGTGCTATATGTGAAATTATCAGCAGTAACACCTTCAGACATTTCCACGGCCTTGGTAGTTTCACCAGCCTTACACAAACCATTTATTACTGCATTGTATGTCACTGTCCCAGCTTTTACCCCCTTGCCCTCCATCTCTCCAAGCAAAGAGATAGCCTTATCCAAATCCCCCCTTTTGCACAAACTATCGATTAAAATTGAATATACATACTCATCCACCACTACACCTGTCTGTTCAAGTTTCCTCACTATGGAAAAGGCATCCGCTAGCCTATTCCTCTTGCAGAAACCACCAACAAGTGATGTATAAGTGATCAAATTCGGCTTAGCACCCCGTCGCTCCATCTCATCTATGAACCCCTTCACTTTCTCCACGCTACCTTCTCTACACATCCCATCAATAACAATAGTGTAATTAACCACATCAGCTGCAACACCCTTGTCTAACATCAGCCGATGCTCCCGGAACCCTTCCATCAACAGGCCACTGCTCATGTATCCATGAACCAAGCTGCTATAGAACATCGCATCACCCACCATATCCTTCTGTTCCATCTCCCTTATCAGCTCAGCCACGTCACCAATTCTCCCCTGCCTCCCAAGCAAATTCACAACCGCAGTCAGTGTCACCAGGCCTGGCTCAAACCCTCTGACCTCCTTCCTCACTCTATCGTAGAACTCCAAGCCGGCCTCGACCTTGCTGGCCTTGGAGAAGCCAGAAATGATCACACTACAAACACGGTCGTCCACCTGACACCCCCTCGCTGTCATTATATCGAACACCTTGAGCGCCCCGGCCATGTCCCCACGCGCACACAACTCCGATATAATCACACCATAGGTGGACGGGGAAAGGACAGCTCCGTGATCCTCTACACCAGCGGAGAGCAGCTCCAGCGCAAGGCGAGGGTTGCCACGCTGGGCGCAGGCCCGGCGGAGCAGCGCGTCCCAGAGGCGACGGGATGAGGGGGGCGGCCCGGCGAGAGCGAGACGCCGAGCGGCGTCATGGGGGAGGTCGGAGTCGAGCAGCGCGGAGGCGGCAAGGAGGTGGGTGCGGGCGGTGGGGCGCAGGGAGTTGGCGAGCGCCTGAGAGGCGAGGGCGCCGACGAGACGATGCCTGCGGCGGCGGAGGAGCGCGGCGAGAATTCGGTCCACATGCTGCTCGGTGATCGCGCGTCCGAGCTTAACGAGCGTCGGCAACGGTAGCGGTGGGGGTTCGCCGCCGGGGAAGCCCATGGCGGTCGGCGGTTGGCTGCTGCCGCGGTGTCAGTGCGAGTGGGGGGGAGGAGAGGAACGTTCAAGCGCCGCAGTGAAGCGGCATTTGGCGGTGTCGTTAGGGCTGGGCTGTATCCGAGCTCACTTGTATTTGAGACATGGTATAGGCCCATGAGCTTGGTTTACCAGATCTCTTTGGGCCTCATTTTCCAACAATGGGCCGACTCTAAGTAAATGGCCACAAAATTTAGCCAGTCCACCATGAGACAACTCCCGCATCTACTCGAGCAGAGGAGGAATTATGATGCAGCAGTCGCAGGCGACGGTGGCGGTGGCCGCACCGGCGGCGGCGGCGCGCGCGCACGAGCCAGCGGGCGGCGACGCGCCGCCGAAGCAGGTGGCGCAGGCGATGGAGCGGCTGGGCCGCGCGGGCAGGATCATCGCGGACATCCGGCTCGGCGCGGACCGCCTCCTCGAGGCGCTCTTCGTCGCCGCCAGCGCGCCGCCGGACAGCGCCCAGCAGCACATCGAGAGGAACGAGGAAGTCGTAGCTAAGGAGGAGGTCTCCATGCACCGCCACTTCGACGACCTCCGCGCCCTCGGCAGGTACTCGACTCCGCCCGCGCCCACTTTCTTCCATCTTGATCTGGGAGCTTCTTGTGAGCTCCCTTGGGTGGTTGTATCGTTTGGTTTGGGAAACAAGTTTCCGCTGGGATGGTTCCTGAAGCGTGTGGACAACAGCCACTATCCCATGTTCTGCCGGTATGCCTAGGGGAGACCGTATGCCTATGCCCTAAATCTAAGTCAGGACATTGTTGAGATAGTGGATATTAGTAGTACATGTTTAGATTATGTTGGGGAAATTGGTGCCCGTGATTCTGGCTAAGCTAATTTGAGTTGCGTAGCTGACTTTGCAAGAAAATTGTAACTCTTGAGGTAATTTGGTTAGACAGAGTTACTGTCAGCTAGATTCTGATCTTCTTTTGTTCTGCTTGGCCTAGTTTGTCCTCAACAAGGAACATATTTCGTGTAAAATATCCATGAGAAAATTTGATAGCTTCGAACAAATGTATTGAGAGGTTTAAAATGAGATTGCGCTCTGATTTTGACAGAATCTCAGTAATGTTCCTTGCTAAGCCCCTCAGGTAGTCAGGTCTATGTTTTGCTTAATCACTCGACTTTGATCTAGATGTTTTAGGTGTTTGTGGCCTTTTCTGGAGACATAGCGTGATCTATTAAATTGGGATAATTCTAATTCTGTATAACACATGTTTTATACCTGGCTGTTTTGTTTAACTGCTGTGGCTAGAACTAGCATTTAGCAGCTATTGCTTCAGTATGACCCACGGCCATAATTTTACGCTAGAAATTCTCCCTACAAACATATTTCATCAGAGCAACATTTATCTTGTTCAGCGAGCCCTGTAATATTTGTATTGGATAGGAAATTGTGAACAGTTTGATAGTCTGCTTTGTGGTACTGCCTGTACGGCGCATGAACAGCTGTAGCAATATAATCTACTTATCCACCTGCACATCAAAGATGTGCGAGTTGTCAATCTTTATGAAGCTGCGAAGTTACTTGTTAATTAATTATAGTTTTACATATATGAGTTAAGTTTTGAGAAAACACTGAAGTTACTAGATAAGGCTAATAAGCCGTGTGATTTGACTTATGGGTGATGAAAGCTATAAAGGTATCTGGAACCAATGTGAATAAAGTTCAGCAGCATACTTGAAAGTTATGAGTTAGTCACACTATTCTCCTACTGAACTGAAGTAAACATTTATATTCATAAAGACATCATAGTTATGTGCATCCATACCAAAATTTCTTTGATTCTTTTGAACTTTTCAAGAGTAATCCCACATTTTTTTTCATTAACAGTTGGGGAATAGTCATTTAAAGGTTCAACTATATCCGAAGTATCATGTGTTCCTTTTTTAACATTTATTTTATGGTGATTAATTCATTTTATTTATTTTTTTCTGTTAGCAAGGCAATTGGAAGAGTCCGGGGTTCTAAATGGGGCCCTTAAAGCTCGAGGAAATTCATGGGGCTTGCACATGCCACTTGTGTGCCCAGATGGTGCTGTTGTGGCCTATGCTTGGAAGCGTCAATTGGCAGGCCAAGCTGGTGCATCAGCTGTTGACAGAACTAGGTGAAATTCATTACTTCCATGATGTTTGCCTTACTCTTGATTTGCTATTGATGTGCAGCATTTTTTTCCGGGAAAATGTAGAAAAACGTCTGTCTCAATGTGTTCAGATTAAAAGAAGTATATGTACAAGCCTTAAGAAACCCACTGGGAACACAATGTCTGTGGAACCAAGAATGAGGTTACGATGTCACCCGAACTGTACTTATACTTTGATAGTGTTTAATAGATGATGGACACCTGGTCTCTACGCACTTTTGTGTTGTTTCCACATCCACCAAGAGGTGAGCTGGATCAGCAATCATGTACCACCGGAGGTGATACCATAGATCTTATCTAGGAGAGTGGCATGCGACACTTTCACCAACCATCAGTGCGCTAAAAGATAAAGAAATGTAAGAGTGTTTAGATCACTACTTTAGTGATCTAAATGCTCTTATATTTCTTTACAGGGGGAGTAACTGACAAGCCCACCTTGATGCTAGGCGACGCCCTGTCACCTAGCCAGTTTATCCCACCCAGGTGGGCCCCTAGCCTGCTTGCCTATTCAGCAATTAGGTGCTAGGCACTGTTTTACAGACCGACTAGCGCCTAACGCCTTGGTGAACATGGCCAACCATACAATCAATTGAATGTATATTCAATGTTTTTTGTATAGTGTTACTCTCTAAAATACGATGATAATTTCTGGATCTCTCACTCCCTCCCTCCCTCTATATGTGGTTATGCGCGCACTGATTTATGCCTAAATGGAGAAATTGCTCTCCCGATGTTATTTCTTACTTTTTTCATGCATACAATTTCTAGGTGCTATATACCTAAAAACTTGGGAGGAAGCTTTTGGTTTGGGATTCATCTTGTTTCAATGTTGTTTTCAGGTTAGCTCTCAAGGCCTTCACTGACCAGAAAAGAAGATTCTTTCCTCATCTAGAAGACGAAGTTCTTAACCATCTCCATGATGGTGAATCTGGTATTGCTAAAAGGCCAAGGATGCCTGCGGGCAATGGAGAGCTGGAAGAAAAAACTTTGTCCGAGATACTTAAGAATCTAGAAAATGAAGTACCCAACATGAAAATATCCACGTATCGTCGTTTAGATTGGTCAAAAAGAGCTTCAGCATTAGCATCTCTGATGGATGATGACTTTGTGGATCCATCTAAGGAGTTGAACCTGCAAAATATGGGAAAATCGAGACCTGGTTCTGTGACGACTCCGATAGATCAGGTTGCAGTAATTGAGTTGCTGGTTCCTTCAATATTTAGAGTTGTAGTGTCATTGCATCCTGCAGGATCTGTTGATCCTGATGCTGTGGCATTCTTCTCTCCAACTGAGGTAAGAATGTCTTCCAAAAGCTGACTTCATTCATGATTCATCACAATTTTGAACTTTGCATAAGCAGACAAGCACTGGTGCAAAAAGTGTGTGTTCACTACCGTCTCCAGTCCAGAAATAACTTATGTATTGGACTTGGACAGAGTCTTAAGATATAACTTTAACCACAAACTTTTACTATAGTACAGGCATAAAACCCAAGAAAGATGTAATATTTTGGAAATACTTTCCGAGACAAATATGTACATATTATTTTTCAAGTTTCCGATATATGTTAAATGGTTTGGCAGTCAAAGTTATAAATTTTTGACCGAAGGTATGTCCAAAACACCGCTTCTTTGTGAACTGGAACGAGTACCCAATACCATATAAGTAGTTGCTTATGTAGCAAGATCACTTTCTGTGTCTTAGCATGTTCCCATTGATACACTTAATAGGCAAAGTGAGCATTCTTGTTGATAATGAGTGGGCAAGATATTATTTCTGACAGATGCAGTTATCCTCTGTTAGGGAGGAAGCTACCTTCATGCGAGAGGCTTGTCGGTGCATCACGTCTTTAAGCATGTGACGGTAAATGCTTCTTTTATGATCTTTGAGCTGATTATTTGTTCCCATAAGAGGCATTCGAATTGAAGCATGGGTGTACTGTTGTGATTATGTAGGAGCATGCTGACAAGGCATTGCAGTACTTCATCAGTGTGGAACCCAGTAAAGCACTTTCTATTTTATTGGTGAGTTGCAGCAAATTTTAGTCATTGAGATAAATATACTGCACGGCAGTAATCCAGTTATTACCAAAACTTATCGCTAGAAATCCATTGCAACAATTCTACCTTGCTTGTGTTTAAGTACTAACAGATGCAAACCTTTTGCAGCGTTGGATTGCTGATTATCAGACTCTATTTACAAAACTTTGCAGGTAATCCTCCTTAGATATGCAACTTGATTTGCATCATATCATCATCAACCATTTCTCCTGTACAGACAAGTAACACTGCATTATTTGTCATGCAGTAAATGCCGACGGCTTCTGCTCATGGACAAGTCTTTGGCTTTGCTTCTACCCCCAGTTCATCGCCCCTACCACCAGATCTCGAGCATTGGTTCAGATCATCAGGAAGCCTATCACATTGGATGTTCTTCCTATGATGCCTGACGCTTCTACGCACTCTGGACTTCTAGCTAGGATGTTTCTAACACCATCACCCGACTGTATCTGTGCTATACCAGCCTAATCTGTAGGACGATGAAAATGTTGAAGTGAATTTTTAAGAACTAAAGGCTTGGTGATCGAGGAGTTACTCTGTTTACATTTTCACCTTACCTGTGTAAAACCTGTGTATCTCATGAGCAGAAATTGTGGTAAACAGATGTTGCAAAATTTGATAATTGTTATGTACTGAGCTTTAACTGCTCTGTGAAACTATGCGGGCATACATTGTTGATTTGTTTGTCGCTGCCTGAGAAATAATTATAAAATATTGTGCATATGTATACAAGAAACTTCAAATTGGCGGATTACATGTACCGTGAAACACTGGAATAATTATCTGGAAAAAAGGAGTAACTGTGCTTGACATCTCAAACTGTTTATTCATATTTCTATATATAGTCTTCATCAGTAGCAATGTTAAATTGTTACAACCTGCACCGAAATAATAGGAGTGGCAAACCAGGTGATTGTACTCCTGACTTAACCTAATTACATTGTTATAGATAACCAGTTTGTCAAATATTTACAGTACACACCTCTCAAGTAAGTTCTCATGAAAGCTCTTTGCAAGCTCCACTGCAGGTTAGTGGCTATTCAAAAAGCTCTCCTTGGGTGTTTCCCCATATCGCAAAGCTATACTATTATGTACAAATTTTACTACAGGACAAGCTGTGTTGCCAAAATGTATTAGATAGGCAACAGCCATCAGTTCAAGAGCTCTCCTGGAACGACTGCGACCGAGAAAACGCTGCGGGGTTCGCCTGTAAAGCACGGGCAGGGCGTGCATCTGCTGGCTGGCCCTTGCTCTCACCCTTGAACTGGAAAGGCTTGAAGACGCCAGGGTCTCCAGGTTTGATGCCAAGAGTTGCCCATATGGAACTCTTCGCTGCCTCATCGGGGTCATCGATGCGGAGCGTCTTGGGAACCCATAGTGATTTCTCCTCCTTGTCATCTTTCTGTGGATTGGGGTCCCTGGAATGCTTCCCCAGAGTAGGAGACCCATTGCCTGAACAGCTGCTGTTGCTTGACCCAGACGGCGATATGCACCCGTTGGTCCCGACCCATGGTGTGTTCCATGCCGCGGCTGGCCAGCTTGGTAAGCAACCCCAGAGTGCAGGTGGAACAATAGGATATGGAAACGGGGGTGCAGGAAGCCTTGAGCCTGGCATCATGGGAGAGTTCATCCATGGCGCCGAACTAGTGCTGCAGCTTTCTGATGGAGAAGCAGACTCGGGCATACTTCCACCCGGCACCATTACAGGAAGGTTGTTCCACCCCATGCTCCATGGGTACATGAAAGGAGGTCCAAGGTAATACTGAGGCACCGGACCAACCCCATTACAGTAAACAGGCGCTCCGTTCTGACCAGGCGGGACTGCGTTTGCAGGTAACCCATTGTTTGATGTGGTAGTCGATGCGCACGAGTTACCTTCCCTGGTTTCATCTCTTGGTACAGATCCAGCATTGGTCACATTCTGCTCTTCAATGTTCAGCACCGATACCATCGATTCACAAAGTGGCACCTCAGGCCCAAACTTGAGAACTGTTTCATTTCTACTGGCTGATTGTGTCGGGATGGAAGGTAGAGATGCAAGGACTTCTGGGTTCACTGTGTCAGAGATGTCTACTCTAGACCCCAGCAGACAATCAGGGGCCATCAACAACTGACGGTAGTGCAGCGCTGAATTCTTGCTTTTGCGCCTCCCAGCACCGACAGGTACATTCCTCATACTCCCCCCTGCAGTCCAATACCTTTGGCAATTCTTACAGAAGTGCCTTGGTTGATTAACATTGTAGTTGTTGTAATAGCAGAACTTTGTATCCATGCTGTTGCACCGAGGGCAAGGTATAATTTTATCTGGCTTCTTGAGCACCTTATCCTGGCCTGATTCGTCATTTGATTTCTTCTCATTCTCCTCCTTCGGGTCTGATGCCACCTTCTCTTCAGCATTGCTTATCTGGGCCTGGTCGTCTTTCTTATGGTCCAAGGTAGATGAACTGGCTGTTTCTGCATTTTGTTTGGCTTGTGGTGCATCAACCTCCATTTCGTCATCTTTTCTCTCCCTTAGTTCATCACCTTTCATTCCACCATCTTCTTTCTCTTCTGGAGCGTCCACCTTCATTTCACTATCGCCTTTGTCTTTTGTTTCTTTGTGTTGTTCCTATAAAATTGCAACACGAGGTACTGTTAAAAGAGTACTTCAACTCAAACAAAACAGAAGTTACTATATTTAACATCTTGCAGAGGTGAGAACATTATGTTTCTGCAGATGCACCAATAGGTCAAAAACATGATCATAAATCAAATCAACTATAGTCTTCATAGGGGACAATATTGGCTAACAAAAGATCCGAGATATTGCCATATTGGTTATGTTACCACTCCACACATAGAAAACTTGGAAGCATTGCGTCCTCAAATACTAACCAAAACTAGCATAGCATGCGTTTTAACCACGGTAAGACAGCGTTAAGAAAACCGCAGAAATTCATCACGGGGTTCAAGTTCGGCTGCTTGAACACAAAATCGAAATTCGATCAGCTTAGCGCAGCGGCAATAGACACTTGTAAGTTGGGCCAAAAAAGAGCAAATAAAAGATGTACTGTACGACATATGGTGACATATGATATGACATACGATTTTGCGTGCCCTGCTTTAACAAGATCAAGGTATTCTGGGTCAGGTGTTCAAAACAGAAGCCCCCCCAGGTGACCACTCGTGAACAAATGAAGATGAGAAGCCCCTTGAAGGACCACCGCATGCTCAAAACAAGCTGAATTCTGCATGGATGGCTTACTCTGCACTCCTAATAACCACTTCTGAGGAAGCAGCATGACAACACCCTACCAACTCTGTTGTGTCTTCACCCAGCCATCTATATGTAGGCAACATGTGGTATGTCTTCTTCTGTTCATGCACCAAATGGAAGTGATAACTAACTTTTCAATTTACTCCAGTTATGGTAATAATTCCGTGTTCAACTTCATTTTGTCTAACGAAATAAGGTGTAACAAAAATGAGAAGAAGAGGAAAGGCAAATGATATACAAAAATGGTTTGCTGGTTCCCAGGCGACCGAGAAATTACTATTTCTAAGCTACTTCAAAACAAATGTTCGATTGGGTCATCAAGATTTGTTCAAGTACAAAACTATGACAGTAGTATCTTGATCGGAAGGCTATTACCGTTGACTCAGAGATTAGTAACTCCGAGGAGTCCCATACAGTATAATATAAAAATGAATAGACGATTATTAATCCCCATTAATCAGCATCTCGCTCACAGCATGGTAGTACAATTATTGTTGTACCTCCGGACCCCACAGCTAGGAGACCTTTCGCTGCAGCTTTTTTGGAAACAAAGATAGAGCCCAAATAGGAGAAACCGACGTCCAACTGTGCCTGGCCAAAGAGATTACCCCTCCTGTACTTTTGGACCTATCCATTCTGAGATCCAGACGAAACCCGGTCTATTTTATCATCCTGCGGGTCACCTGATCAGCATGACATCCTCGCCGTTTATCTAAACCTCGAGTCCACTCTATAAAATTCTAAACCTCGAATCCACCCACCCTCGTTCTCCAATTCGATCGCCGGATTCTAAACATTTTGTAGTAATTTTTATTTTTATTACAAGTAAGTATTTTGCAATATGCAGACTCTAAACATGATGGGATGAAGGTGCGCCTCCTTGATTTCGCACGGAAACCGAGGAACATGCATATTGAAATTGTCGATCAAACAAAAGCCCTCCTTGAGCTAACCTTATTATTATCAGCCTCTGCCTCGGCCTCTGACTCCTGCGGCGGCGGCGGCGGTGGGTGCTCGGAGCCGGCCGTCGCCTCCGCTTCCGGCGGCCCGGGCGCAGCGTCAGGAACCAACGGGATCACCCGCCCGAAGAGCTTTATGCCAGAATCCATCTGATCCGACATCGTCGATCCCACCCGCGGACCCGGCAAGGATCGATCGCGGGCTGCCGCTGCCTCTGCTATTGCCACTGCAAGTTGAGCGAAGTTGCGAGAGAGCAAACACCGAGCTGGTGGAGGGAGAGATGAGGGGAAGGGGGGCTAATGGATATAGCTGCTACTCTACATGGGGAATATGGGATTGAAGTATCAAGCCGAAGGGGCAAAAATAAAAGGTACTAGGGTGAATTTCACACTGGGGACTTCTTTTATTAAGAAATGGGTTTAATGCACGCGTGTCCTCTACCAGTATAATAATTGCACAAGCATCCCAGTGAAATGATGCTAGTAAGTAGTATTCCCAGTACACCAGTAATTCATGGGTCCTTTTTTTACCTAAAAAAATCATGGGATGTTTTGCGAATGGATACATTTACGGCAATAACATAGGAACTTTGCTTCGGTATATTATCCCATAAAAGTTAAACGATTTTGATGAGATTAAATATGGAGATTAGAAGGTATTGTACCATTTAATGAAAAAGGATAATATAGTCTCAAGCTAGTAGTAACATCACTAGTAACATCACACTTTTCAAGATAATTTTGCTTATGTGGTGCACATATTTAATGATGAGAGAGGTGATGGTGGTAACTTAGTTAGTTACTGTAACATCACACATACCAAGACAATATGAGTCTATAGGCTAATAAATGACGAATAATCACGAGTGGACATGGTGCCACGCGCGGTCGGTATCAGGCCCGCTCATTCCCATGTGATTCGTGCAGTCCAAATACAAGTAGCATGTATACTGAGATTGATGTGTTGTATACTACAAAGCATTCTGCATTCATATTACCTACGCCCTCGCCAAGAGATGGCCCACAAGGCAGGGTCAGGCATTCAAACGAGCAGTGCATTTGAGCATACGTCAATTAAGTCGGGCCTGCAAGACCAGGACCCCCTCAGCTGCAGCTCATTAAGTCACCCAGGAAGTTTTCATGGAAACAGTTCAGGGCCTTTTATGTTTGACATCACCCAGCGGAAACCCCTTGGGTTAGTTGGACTGGCTAGAGACTAGAGTAACTTCTCATTAAACAAGCTTGACTAAATATTCTGACATAAACATTTATCGTCTCTCAATACAATGTACTGCAAGTGTTAGCCAATATTACCGATGATCAATGGAAACCATCCTTCTATTGGTCAGTTCGATTCCTTAAGCCACTTTTTTTCTTCCAAAAACCATATGACGGTGATCTTTTGAACAACCTAACACACATTTTTGGGTAGCTTAGAACAAGACTAATTTAGGATACATTTCAAACATGTTTAAATTCACTTATTTCGCTCAACCTATTTCAGTGTAACTGCTTAGAACAACACTTACAAGTGAAATCTGATTTTGATTGCAGCGACCTTATTTTTTTGAAATGAGCGAAACATGTTTTCTTGAGTAGTTGAAGTTTATTTTAGTAAAATTATTTTTTTAGAAGAGCGGATTTTTTTAAATGAGTGCACGGGTACCGGTACATAGCGAATATTTTCAATCTTCCTTTTGAAACGAGTGAAATAAAATAGTGCATTATCTTGTTTTAGATGAGTGAAATCACAGTATTTTGAATATGATTGAAATTATTCATTTTCAATTGACTGAAACGAGTGCAATCTATTTTGTGAAAAGAGTGAAATCATTTTTGTTGAAAATAATTGAAATTATTAGTTTGAATTGAGTCAAACAAGTGGAATCTAATTTTGTAAAGGAGTGTGGAATAAACAAGTGAAATATGTTGTTCTAAACGAATGAAATCATTCTTTTCAAAAATCATTGAAATTATTCATTTGAATTGAGTGAAATGAGTGGAATCTGTATTTTGAAATGAGTGAAGTATGGAGTATGTTGTTTTAAATGAGTGTAATTGTTTTTAAATGATTGAAAACATTTGTTTGAATCAGGTGAAATGAGTGAAATGGGAGCGGCGTTTTGGCTCTTGGGTGCATCTGCAATGCGGGTGAATAGTAAAATAATTAAAAATAGTAAAAGAAAATGAATATTTCTTGTGATGCCAGATGCTTGTATTCGTGAAGTCCGTGCTAAATTTCGTGTAGTTCAGACGTTTTAGTAGCTGTCGCAAAAGAGACAAATTTCGTATCTATGAGAAATATTTGAAAACAACACTGTTCGAAGCTCACTTTGTCTTTTTTGCCATGAGCTCCTGGAATATAATTTAGCCATGAAATTTTGCATTAATTGGCGCACTCAAGCATCTTAGATAAAAAAATCAGCTTTTTTGAATTTTTTTTATTTTATTTTTACTATTCACCGGGTGCAGATGGGCCTGACCCCGAATTGAATATCAGAGTGGCATCTATTTTTCTTAAAGGAGTGAAATAAATGAATGAAGTACATCATTCTAAATAAATAATTGAAAACATTTGTTTGAATCGAGTGAACGAGTGGAGTCTGTTTTTTTAACGAGCGAAATATGTTGTTCCAAACGAATGAATTTTTTTTCCTTTGAAAATAATTGTGATTATTTGTTTGAATTAAGTGAAGTGAGCGTAATCTGTTTTTTCAAAGAGTGGGGTGTATTTTAAATGAGCGCAATAGTTATTTTTGAAAATCAGGTTAGGGCCGTTTCCAGGGTGGTTAATCTTTCAGCACTTGTTGTTCGCTGGTCAGGCATCTGCTTTGCTTTTCCTGCACTAATCGAGCAAAAGAAGGAATGTGAGACCAGGCTGGAAAATTCTAACACATGAGATGTAAACAGGCATCTCCCACGTTCCACTTAAGCATCCAGATCCATAAGTTGCCCAAAAAATTGTCGACATGCTAGGGGTTGAGGCAACAGAGAGATGATTATAGGTGGGCTCATTGAATCGTACCCAAAAGAAACCGAAAACCACAGATCAAGTATAGCTTTAACCGGCTAACCTGTTAAACTCCGTTTCTGCAAAAGCCATCACAGGAGTGGGCCAGATGCTATTAATGCTCGTACGAATACATGCTCATCTCGTAGCAGCCCTCGTCACAGGGGATGGCATAAGGCTGGTCATAGTGGGAGTAACATAGGTAGTAACATAGATGCCACATAAGCAAAAATGATGATGTGGCAAGTAGTTAATGAGGAGAGAGGCAAATAGAGTAACATAATATGTTACCATCACATAGCGGTTTCCAATGCATAATGAGTCTACAAAGTAATAAATGAAGGCAACTATGTTACCACACCTATGACACTACCCACTATGAAGGTAGTAACATAGACTAGCAACATATGTATGTTACTAGTCTAAGTTACTCCCCACTATGACCAGCCTAACGGATCTTGATGGTGGGCAGACATCATTAAGCATGCCCCTCGCTCCAAGCCTTGCCCTGTGGAAAAGCAGATGGAGAAAAGGAGATGTATAACGCTACGTATTCAAGTGCGTCCGTAATCAACGCGTCAGGTATTACAAATGGGCCTATATTAAGTAGCCATCTTGATGCGCAGCGGGACATCTCAGATTACGGCATCGCGTAACCGCATGTCCAAAAATTCACATCTAATAAATGAACTATAACATGACAACACACATATGTTACTGCCCATTGTGAAGGTAGTAACTTAGCCTAGTAAAATATGATGTTACTAGTTTAAGTTACTCCCCATTATGGCTAGTCTAATAGTGGGAGTAACTGTACTCCCTCTGTTTTTATTTAGTCCGCGTATTAGGTTTGGTCAAAGTCAAGCTTTGTAAACTTTGACTAAGTTCATAAACAAAAATATTAACATATACAATAAAAGATCAATACCACTAGATTCATTATTGAATGTACTTTCACATCATATAGATTTGTTATGGTAAATGTTTATATATTTTTCTATAAACTTGGTCAAACTTTGCAAAGTTTGACTTCGGTCAAATCTAATATGCAGACTAAATAAAAACGAAGGGAGCAGTAATATAGCGCAGTTCAAGAAAATTTTGCTTATGTGGCATGTAGTTAATAAAGAGAGAGGTGTTTAGAGAAACATAATATGTTACTGTAACATAGCGTTTCCCAAGAAAGGATGAGTCTACAAGCTAATAAATGAAACCATCTATAACACTACTACTCCCTCCTTTTCGATTTATAGGGCTTATCTTAAAATTTTAGTTTTTCCATTTTATAAGGCTCAATTGGTTGTTCCCCATCACATGTTCAGACTTCAAGGTGCATTAAATCATTGCATGCAAGTATTAAGAGAAAACTGGCCAATGCATGCACTTTATGCATGCATGCATTGCAATTAATGCATTTGTAAACACATTTTTTTGACGAAAATAAGAGCATTAATTGGGTGCTTTTGCAAACTACAAAAAATATTCCACCACTCATCATCTCCTTTGGTTGGTAAGATTTTTGAATTGAACCTTATAAACCAGAAAGGAGGGAGTACTATGTTACTTTGCACTATAAAAATAGTAATTTAGACTAGTGTTATATGTATGCGAAAATGCATAGGCGCATCTGCGGGCTCATCCTCCCTATATCTCACCATTGAGTAAGCATAGGGATCTCTACCGCTATATTAGTCTGCGTGTATTTCTCAAATTTAATTAAACGTATGCTTTCTTTTAGGAGAGGTATTTTTCTATAATCTTACTTATCCCTGACAAAGAATAAATACATCAACGTGTGAACACATTTACATGTGAACGATTGCACACTTGGGCTGGACATCTGACAATGCCCCACATGCATGTAAATTTTAAGAGCTCTACGTTTTGAATCATATAAACACATCTAATAAATGCAGCTTGTGGAGTACCAAGTTCCTAGGAAATTTCTTTCAATGCTAATTCCTAGACAATTGTGTAGGTAAATCCGAGAGATTTTTCAACATATTTCATATTGTTTTTTTTTCTTAAGTGAAAAACTGAGAACTTCATGATAATAGTTCTAGAAACTTATTCATAATAATCCCAGTTTTTTTTGAAAATCTGAGGAATTATTCTCTTCTGGAAAGCTGAGGATTTAATAATAAAATTCTAAGAAAGGTGCAATTAATCGTCAAAATCAAAACAAATGTATCCCGTCACATAGACACAAACGAAATTGCTACAGGCCATCGGTGGAAGAGAAAGTTTCTTTCTTTACATTTTTACAGTGCTTCATCATGGTTCTTTTTATTAAATGGACGTGTACCAAAAGTCTTTGCCATTCATTGCTTGGTTGAAATCTTTGCTATGTTTGTCAGGCACAGTACCTCGAATTGAATGACTATGGAGAGCATCTACTGCTGCCATATACACAAGCACGATGTATTGCGCTCTCGCTGCCACTTAAACTAAAACCTGCACCGATCCCCAAACGAACAACTAGTGGCTTTAATTCAAGGGGTGTGCGTCACCGTGTGCTCTTCGTCCGTGTCCCATATACATGACATTAGTATAAGTTACTCCCCACTATGACCAGCTTTATGTATCCAAATCAATCTACTCAATGTGTTTGGTCTACAGGCTAATATGGCGATAGCCTTTTTAAATAACTCTAAGATTCATGCAAACTTTTCAGGGGGTGTAGTAGTATCATAACATTTTTTGCAAAAATAAGATCATAATCTTCTACTAAAACATTTGTCTCGTTAGCATGTTAAAGACCACGTTTTATGTTCAAAACAAGAACGGTTTAAGGCATATCTAATTATCCACAGAGACATTTGGACGTGTCCGCTGACATCCTCATTTATCAAAAAATTGTGGTTCTTTGTGAGATGCCTCATTGGTTAATGCTGTGGCGATGTTTAAGTCCAGGTACTGGTTAGTGGGTTCACTCGGTAAAAGAGGCATGCATTGAGAAGCACGGGGTAAAGTGGATGTGTCAAAATTTAGAGGGGGGCTCAGTTTCCGAAACTAGCATATCTTCAATGATGCAATGCTTGCTAAGAAAGCGTGGAGGCCAAGCTCAATGTTGATTGGGCTTTCACCCAGGCGGATGGCAGTGGAGGTGGTGGCATGATCCGGCGTGACTCCAGCGGCTCAGTCAACTTCACATTGTGCGGGTACTTAAGGGTGTGTACGAGTGTGTTGGAGGCGGAGCTCGAGGCAATTAGGGAAGGCATTGAGCTGGCCTTATAACTGAGCACTCAACCTTTATAGTAGAGTCCGATTGTGTTGTTGTGGTAAATATGATCAAAGAGGTTGCTTGGAGGGGGTCGTGAACACACATATTATCTCATGTGAGGAGAGAGAAAAATGTTGTAAGCCATGCCCTTGGTCAAATGGATCACTCTAGCCCCAAGACTGAGGTTTGGCTTCGAGTAGGACCTGATGAAATTAGTGAAGTTTGTCTAGAGAATTGTATTGACTCTATTTGATGAATGAATCTATCATTCCCCACAACAAAGCAAGTATGGAGGCCGTTGGAGCAGCCAAACAACTTGTGTGCTTGAGTTATAAAGGGGCGATACTACTTCAATGGAGAGTTTTTACAAGCCAGATGTCCTCAAAGTTCCTCCTCACATGGAAGACGATTATACAAGGGAATAAAATGTTGTTGAAGGGCTTGATTAGGTGTGTTGGGGATTGTTTGACGACGTAAATATGGCATGATAAGTCAAATCTCGGATGAACTGGTGGAACTAGTGGGGACCTCATTTACGCCATAACATGGGAGCAAGATGTGGATCTCATTCAATCGGCCTTCATTCCTCCAAATGCGGAGGCAACCTTATGTATGCCATGACAGAGAGTAATGGCGAGTGATTTTTGGCCTGGGCATGGGGAGCAATTGGGTGTGGTCAGGTCGGCATACCAATGATGGTGGAGGAAAGTTTTTGAGTGAAGGTTTACCATGTTGTTCTGGGATTCGCCCCGTGATTTTATGATCTCATTGCATGTGGTCATGCCAGGTTATTCTGGGATTCACCCCGTGATTTCTTTGATATGAAGTGCCAAAGTTGCATCCATTGACATGGGCTAGGGATTTTCTCGACCTATCATTCATTAGCAAGAAGGACGAAGTGATGATAACATCTGTCATGTGGCCTATATGGGGGAATCAAAACAAACATGCTCATGGAGAGATTGGATACCAGTCACTGTGTTCTATGCAATTGACAAACTTGTAAAGTCCCTGGATGTTACTCCAGCACTTTTAGGTGGGGAGTATATGTTGGAACAGAGATGGATGATGATTGCTAGGTTATGGCCTAACTAGTTTTTTGTGAAGGACGATTACCCCCGACCTTTGATGCACATAGCCATATGGCCTAACTAGTTAGACCCCAAGTGCAATGGTTTGTACTAAACAACAATATTCCCCTCACTAAGAAACTAAGGTATCAATATGTGGAGGTACAAGGTTCTTACATCAATGATAAGCTCTGCAACATAAATTAAACTCCCCTTGTGCCCACTTCAATAACTAATAATTCACTCTTAGACCGAGATACCCTTTGCATCATCCAAGTCTTAAGTATAAAATGGATAATTATTACCTTAGGCAAGATGACATAGTGTTGTGTTGCAATATTTCATTGGAAGCATCGTACAAAGATTTATCCTTAGTGGCAATAATACAGTGCATTCCTTTTCCATTTTTTGTCGTCATGGTAGTTTACTTGCAAAATTCAAAACCAACTAATGCACACATTTGCCACTGTTATCCATCTAATTAACCAAGAAAAAGAAAATAACCAAAGAAAATTATGCGTATATAAATAAAACATAGGGCATCAACACAATTTGAACATAAAGAAATAATTCATCACATGATCGCCATCACTGTTAAGGTTTACATTAGATGGATGATAATTGGGTAGGGAAGCTCAAATAACCATTGTATTAAACTACAAAGAGGAGAGATTACATCTTGGCTACTATCGTCAACCCATAGTTCACAAGATGGACTATTGAAAATGATGGAGGTTAATGAAGATGGCGATGAATCCCACTCTGTCAGACTACGAAATCAGGGCTGAAACAAAGATCGTTTCGGAAAGCGAAGTGGCGGCAGAAAAAACTAGTTGATAGATATGACGGAAATCGGGAGGAGTATATAAAGCATGTTGCAATGGGAGAGCACCTAGGGTGCCCTAGGGCTCATACACCCACCCTAGGGCCAAGGGCGCCTACACAAGGTATTTGGGCCCACTGGGCTTCCCTTGCCGTGGATCTTGGTTGTAATCCTCCCTTAGACATCCTAAGTGCGTCTGAATTTTTTTCCAGTTTTTTTTTCTGAGATACGTAGATATTTTATTGTCCAAAATATAAAAATAGCGAAAAATAGAAACTAGCACTCGACACTAAATTAATATGTTAGTTCTAAAAAGAACTTTAAAAACATTACATAAATGATGCATAATAGGAAAAACATACAAAAATTGAACATATGGAGGATGGCTAGTTAAAAATCAACATGTTGGAGATGTATCAAGAAGAACATATGGAGGATGGCTAGTTAAAAATCAACACTGACATGGTATTGATCCCTAAATTGAGATGTGCAGGAGCAGAAGTTGTGGTGTGTGATCATAAGGGTGTCACCATCTATGGAAGGGGCCCAAGTATTGTTCTTTCTACGACCCATTCACCATTAAGCTACTAGCCTCTTGAGATGCTATGCACATGGCAATGGAAATTGGTTTGCAATATCTTGTGCTTGAAAATGATCGTTAGGTGATTCAGTCGTTGTGTGGAAGCGCGGGATGGACACTCGACAAGATGAAAAGTTTTCAGAGATATGATTTCGTGTCTGTCACATTTCTAGGGTCTAATCTAACCCTTGCTAGAAGAAGCGCCAATATACTTGCGCATTGGTGCTCGGGGGCAATTAATATAGATGTAACTTATTTTTTCTTTGATGTATCCCATGACTACCTGGTTGAGGTTATTCAGTTAGATATGAATCATCTAGATGAATAAACTTTGTCCTGATGATGGTTATAGGAAATTGAAATACTCAAGTTATTCACCCCACGAGAGAGAAGGGGGAGAGAAAGGAGAGAGACAACATAAAGAGGGGAAATGGTTGGGGTGAGGCAGAGCAGACGTTGTCGCTGACATGTCCAAACTGCCTCATTTATTTCCCACCTATGGGATGGGTCTGGAGGAGTTCATACATTTGAGATAATTTGGGAGCCCATTGGATTCCCTCTATTCGAACGGTGTTCGGACTATCCGGATAGATAAATTGAGGCATCGTAGGGGATGGCCTTGGAGATGCCCCTTACAAACTTGGAAACACTGGATAGAGTGTACTAGACACCTTAGGTATTTAGGGAGGGGGAGTAAATGGCATTGGGAAATTTAAGAGGGCATGGAGTTGGGCTCGTAGAAGAAAAGAATAGTGCAGATACTTAGGGCATCTCCAACGGAAACAGACACATTATCTGTCCGCGGACCACGTCTGGACGGTCCTGCGGACGTGATACATGAGGGAGCTATCCAACCATTATTCCCAAAATTCCTAATTTGTCCGATTGGGGGGGGGGGAGAGAGAGAAGGGAGAGGGATCAAGTGGTTGCTTTTGGTTGGGGTATGTGTGTCCGGTGTGCAGTTGGGAAGAGAGAGGGAAAAAGAGGAGGACCATGGGGTTGTCTTTCCCAAGACTCCCGCATAGCCCCCCCAAGGTTGTTGCCAGGATATCCAAAAAAAGACATGCGGACTGGTTCACAGACATTTAGAGTCCCTGCTGAATGGCAAAAGGAGGCAAAAGTGATGCGAACACCATAGTTTGGACATCTACGATAGTTTTGAGGATCTCCTTTCGAGATGCCCTTAACTAACTCACCTTTAAACGAGGTTTAACCCTCATATATTTTTAGATGCTTAATTTCGGAGGCATGGAATCTGATTGCATGAATAGTTTGTTTTCATGAGGGGGAATTGCATGAATTTGAGACCATATTTTTAACACAAATTTATTATTATTAGATCCCACTAAAAATGTTCCTTTTGTTGGTTCTACATATATAGCGTATCTAGCATTACAATGGATTATCACGGTCTCATATTTTAATCCTTATATTTACATGTTTTTATTTTTGTTTCACATGGTTCGCCAATTTTTTAAACTATTTTTCATAGTTGATTTTAAAATAAACATCACAATTGCAAACTGAGCTTTAGCGGAAAAAACTGTATTTTCTTGCAGATTAAAAACATAATTAATCAGTTTCTAGACTATTATGGGCATCAAGACCTACTTCAGCATCTTAGTTATGCCCCTCGTACTCATCTAAGGCAGTGTCATATGCAAACAAGCATGTACGAAGTTTAAAGTTGCACATCTTGAGCTTGGGGTCCACATCCATGCATAATCATGTTTATTTGGACTTGTGGCATTTTCTAAAAAATGAAAGACTTCTTAGGAGGATGGACAACTTAGTTCATCTAGATGGTGGTAACATTACTTTTTTAACTTAGTTTGTTCTTCGATTGATTATTTTAGTTACTAATAGAGAATGATAAGGTGGTGATAAAAAGGAGACAAAAGTGGCTTGGCTGATATTGCCACCAGTTAAAGATATTTATTTATGCCTATATAAGAGACATAATTTAGTTTTTATATTTTTAGTAAGAAGTTTTATTTTTTTAATCCAACCTTTCATAAAAAAATCAATATGCTTGTTATCTCCTAATTGATTGGTCTATAATTTGATCCTTGATACATGCATATTTTACATGTTATATTTAATAAAAAATATTTTTTCTCTTAATTAGTGATGTTATTTGAATTTTCAGGGTAGTGGCTCTTTTATTTAACATGTGAAAGAATTTTGATTATTTACGGATATACGGAGGCTTAAAATTTCTCTTGCTTGTAATAATTTTAGAGTCAATTCCAGTTTTATCTCTACTCTGACATTTTTGACAATAATTACCCCATTTTACAACTTCTCATCTGGGTTGCTTCCTTTAGCGACAACTTGCCAGTTTTACCTCATTTAGCAAATGTTTTTCAGCTTGTTACCCAATTACATTTTTAGAGTGATCTACCAGGTGAGTCACAGCTACCAGGTACACATGGCATGCCACATCATGGTTGTACTCATTGTATTTTTTTCTCGTGCTTGAACTTGTTTGCATCTATAAGTCGGACCCCTCCCACACACTCATTGTTTAGCGTTACCATCTCCATGATGTGGTGAGTGTACACCCAACAACCATACAATGGAAATGTGTTTGATTAAGCCATTCAACTCGTTGGTGCATATAACAAAATGCCAGAAGAAAACTCATGGCATGGGACATCACGAGTACCCTGTGGAAGAAAAACACATGTTAGACCACCCTCAAAAATATAAAAGGAATACAGCGAAATTTTCTCTAAATGTGGTAATCTGGATGAACAAGTGCTAAATGAGGTAATTAATGTAATGTCACAATAGAGAGTAATAACTAAAATTCACTCTAATTTTTAAATGTATAGGACTTGTTATAAATCATGCATAAACCATGTTTTTTATAGTTTCTGTCCACATGCGTGATGTTGGATGTAACAAAACAGTCAAGAAGATTGTTGTTTCATGGTTGAACAATGTTCAACATGTTTTACATGTACACATTTACTTGTGTAATACTCCCTTCGTCCGAAAAAACTTGTCCCAATCTTGTCTCTCAGATGGATATTTTAATATGAACTAGGAACGGACTGAAATGAGTGACCAAGCATCCAAAACATGTCTATGTATATATCCAATTTAGAAAAAAGTTTAAATATTTCATAATTGAGAAAAAAGGGAGTACAAAACAATATGTGGATTTCTTTTGTTTGAGTGGACAAGTGCAAACAGCATGCGATTTTGAGCTGTGAGCTGAACTCATGTCGATGTGGTATGGGCACAGAGGCGGACATACGAGCAAAAGCATTCATGTTAGTGTACAGAGATTGCAACATTTGGCCAAGTAGCATAGATACAGGTCACATGGAAATGGAATTTATCCTCCCCGTGCGTGTTTGTTGCCTAGCTGAAAGCACGGTCGCCGACATGAAAGAAATCTGGCTGGTTTAGCTTTGCATGCCATGCAATTGATATCCTGACAAGTTTTTTCTTATATCCTTTATTTAAATGTTGTAACATCTCACTTCATCTTACCTCAGACTCCACAAGTGGAACTCTATCCTTTCTCTTCCCCTTGAGTGGAGGAGTAGTGTTGCTGAAAATTATCTCATCTGAGGCTGCCGTATCTTTAGGAACACCACTTCCTTCTGCATTTTGTACCTGCGAGCAAACAGGAGCTGCAAGTTCAGGACAAGAAGAAGGAACAAAGAAATTCATGTAAGATGACTCCTCTGCTCCCTCTCTGATTATTTGCCACATAGGTGATTTGAGGAAAGTTGTAGCCCAGTCAAACTTATCAGGGTTCAATAAAGTGGAGCAAATAAAATCCAGCCATTCAAGTGGTACCTGAACTTCTGTAGATCCTTCCATCTGTTTGGAGAAGTGAAGTTCCCAAGCAACCCAGCATGCAGGTTTCTGTCCCACTGAATCTGCAGATGTGTCAGGATCTGAATTCTTAGCTAAATATTTTCCTTTGATAGTGAAGCTTGGGGTGCAGAACAATCTGAGGATGAAAGAGAATGATAATTGTTACTTGCAGTAACTAGCAATGATTTGGAGTTGACTGCATCTTTGTCCTCTAACATTTCAATTTTTTCATCTATTGTATCACTGTGAGCAGCTGCTGCCTCCAGAGCAAGTTGATATTCAGAAGATGTAGCAAGTTGAATGATAGGATCATCTCCTTATGCTAAATTAAGATTGAAGAAAGAGACTTACTCCTCATTATAGACAATTGGTAAAAGTCCATCACTTGGCTAATTGGGAACATTAGCATGCTCATTTAAAGGCTCAATATCATTGGGCACATCCAACATTATTTCATTGAGATCTTGGTTTAAATCAAATTCTGTATGTTGACCTTGAGGCAAGAGGTTAAATAAGTCCACATGACCACCAAGTACTGGAGATTCCTGTAGGTGCACATGTGCATGCTGTCCCTGGGCTTGCTGGGCTGGGACAGGTCCCAGGCACATGTTAAGATCTGGAAGCCCATGATGCACATATTGGGCCTGGTCCACTTGATTCAAAACAGCATTTCCCTCCACGTTCTGATTCGAAACATCATTTCCCTCCACATTAAAAATTTGACTACATCTTACTGCAAGGTGGACCCAAAGGTGTGTTATGAAGAGAATCTTCTCAAGAAGAAAGCAAAGAAGGGAGGGAAGCAACCTGCTTGGAAGGATTAAAAATGGAGACCACCAAGAGGAAAAGGATCTAGAAGAAAAGGATCACAAGACCCTACTTTTGGATAGATAATGTGTGGCAATGTATTGGCCTAAGTTATGTTATCAGAACTGTATTTTGTGAACTGTATGAAATGTGCCCACTCAGGATATCTTGGTTTGTGAGACACAGTTATTTGATGGTTTGCGTGCCTACCTTTAATCACACGTATGATTCCCAAAAGTTGTGGAATGTAGTTGGAACAACTTTGCAATGTTTAAATCCTGGAATATCTTAAATTGGAATGTGAGGGGCATCAACTCAAGTGAAAAATGGCTTGCCATCTCCAACAAAATTGATGAAGCAAATAGTTCTGTGATTTTCTTACAAGAAACAAAACGGGAATCTTTTGACAGTAATTACATCAAAAAGTTTTTCCCTAAAAGGATAAACAAATTTGATTATTTGCCTTCAGTGGGTGCCTTAGGAGGACTGCCAGTAGCTTCAAATGATAGCATGTTTCAGGGTGAGTGCCTTTATAAAAATGATTTCTCAATCTCAAGGAGATTCACTTCAGTGCACACTGGAGCTGCTTGGATCTTGACAAACATCTATGGACCTTGTGATAACGAGGGCAGGCAAAATTTCCTATCTTGGTTTAAGAATATTCAGATGCACATAGACACAGACTGGATCATCACAGGAGATTTTAATTATATTAGATATCTATCAAATAGAAACATGGGAAATGGAAACAATCATAATATGATGCAGTTTAATGAAGCTATCGGTAACTTAGCCTTGGAGGAAATTCCTTTAAAAGGAAGAAGTTACACATGGAGCAATATTCAGCAGGCCCCACTTCTTGAAAAGATTGACTGGGTCTTCACCTCAGAAAGCTGGTCCACAACTTACCCCAACACCATGGCTCTTCCATTATCCAAGCCAGTATCAGATCATTCTCCTTTTTTCATTTCTGTTGGTACTGAAATCCCAAAAGCTCGGATTTTTAGATTTGAGAATTTCTGGCTTCAACATCATAACTTCAAAGAAACAGTGCAAAGAATTTGGTGTGAGCCTCTGCAAGAAAGTGATAGTGCTAAATTGATCACTACAAAATTCAAGAGACTCAGGAAAGGTTTGAAAATTTGGAGCAAAAATGTTTCCAATCTAGCTGGAGTCATACAGGCCACTAATGCAATGATCTTGATGTGGGACCTTTTTGAGGAATATACAATACTCACATATATGGAAAATAACAGCAGAGAGATGCTCAAAGAACACCTTCTAAAACGGCTATCTTTTCAGAGAATTTATTGCAAGCAAAGGGCAACAATTAAATGGGTAAAGTTTGGAGATGAAAATTCCAAGTTCTTTCAAGCCAAGGCCACTATCAAATACAGGCATAATTATATTTAAATGATAGAAGACAACAATGGCAATGAGCACACTAAACATTTTTCGAAGGTTGTCATTCTATGGAATTCCTTCAAAGAAAGGCCAGGCAGGATTGATAAAACTTTTGATCCTCTTAACCTGCTTAGTCTAATCACAAGATTTGAAGCATTAGAAGACCTTGAATGCCCTTTCACCAAAAAAGAAATAGATGAGGTTGTCAAGCACCTGCCATCAAGTAAAGCACCTAGACCAGATGGTTTCAATGGGGACTTCATCAAAGCATGCTGGGATATCATAGCTGAGGATTTTTATCATCTAATTAAGGATTTCTATGAGGGGAAATTTTCTCTTCAAAGCATAAATGCCTCCTTCATAACTTTGATCCCCAAGAAAGATAATCCAGTTTGTGCTAGTGACTTTAGACCAATTTCTCTCTTGAATGGTACAATCAAGATTATTACAAAACTGCTAGCTAACAGGCTGTAGACTGTTATACTTAAGCTAGTTCACACAAAACAGTATGGATTTATCAAGAGCAGAACCATTCCTAATTATCTAGGGTGGGCCTTTTAATATTTACACCATTGTCATCAATCCAAAAAACCAATAGTGGTGCTCAAGCTGGACTTTGAAAAGGCTTTTGATCTGATTGACCATAAAACTATTTTGGCAATACTTAGAGCAAGAGGTTTTGGGGACAGATGGATAAACTGGATCAACATGATTCTATCATCTGGGTCTTCCTCTGTTCCGCTAAATGGAGTCCCTGGCAAATTTTTGAAATGCAAAAAAGGAGTCAGGCAGGGAGATCCCCTATCCCCCCTCTTATTTGTTTTAGCAGCAGATCTTCTGCAATCAATTCTGAATGAGGCCATGAAACAACAGTTAATACAAACTCCCATTGGAAGCCAAGCTTGCCCTGATTTCCAAGTCATTCAATATGCTGATGATACAATTCTAGTTCTGCCTACAGATGCACAGCAACTATCTCAAGTCAAAAATCTTATCTTACAACTGAGTTCACAGGGATTAATGTCAACTATGACAAATCTTTCATGGTGCCTATTAATGTTCCACCCCAACACATGCCTAATCTACTCAAAGTCTAGGATGCAAGCAAGGAAGTTCCCCTTTCACATATTTGGGGCTGCCCTAAGAACTTCCAAGCCAAAGATTGAGGATTTCAACCCCATGATGCAAAGGATAGAAAGAAGGTTAACTGGATGCTCCACTATGCTTTCTTATGATGGCAATATGCTCTTGATCAAATCTATTTTTGCTTCACTGCCTATCTTCTTTATGTGCACTCTGGCACTTCCCATGGGGGTCATAGATCAAATCAACAAATATTTAAGAAACTTCCTTTGGAGAAAATTTGGAATAGAAGATAGAGGTATAGCTTTAATAGCATGGACCGAGGTTTGTCAGCCAAAAAAGTATGGAGGACTGGGAATCCTAGATATTGCTATTCACAACAAAGCTTTGCTCATGAAAAATATTTATAAATTCCCCAACAAGGAGGACATTCACTGGATCAAACTTTTATGGGAGAAGTATCATCACACAGAACCACCCATGGGGAAATCAGAAGGATCTTTTTGGTGGAAGGCACATATTCCATTACTGCATCAATTTAAAGCAATCAGCAAATATGCAGTTGGATCAGGACAATCGGTTCTTTTTTGGAAGGATGATTGGTTGGATCAACCTCTATAGCAAGATGTTCCTGAACTTCATTCATATGCCAATAATGAAAATCAACCATTGCAAAACTTTTTGGAAGTTCAAAACTGGTCTGAAAATTTCAACCTCCCAATGTCAGTGCAAGCTTATGATCAATTTCAACAGCTTCAAACTTTTAACCTTGAAGTGCAGCCAGACACTAAGGATACTTGGACAATTCGGGGTCAAAAAGGCAAATACACAACTATCCACATTTACCATCTATTGCTTGAACGAAAGGATGAACACCCTATTTTCAGCCTGATATGGAATAGCTCTAGCAGATTAAAACCAATGTTGGGGATATCGCTTATCGGGAACTTATCGGTCGACCCATGATAAGAGGTAAATCGACAAGTTTATCGGCATATCGACTGATTTATCGCCATATCAGCTGATTTATCGGCCGATTTATCTTATCGGCTAGACAACAATAAGCGATAAATCGGCCGATTTATCGGAATATCGGAAGATATCTTGAACAGTATTTAAAACACAAAAAAATTCTGGCTAGTGGTACATTACAGAATTAATACCAGAGCACCTCTTCGGAGAAAAGGTATGCATCTAGATGATCCGTATTGTCCAGTCTACAATCAAAAGGCCGAGGAAACAAACATGCATTTACTTTGGGACTGTAATTTTGCACAAGAATGTTGGAACTCTCTGATTCCAAATAGACTAAGAGGTACTTCCAGATATGAGGATACCATTCTGGCCATCAAGCACATACCAAAACAATTTGCAGCAGAGATTATCATTTTGGGCTGTTGGAACATCTGGATTCAGAGAAATGGAAAAGTTTTCCGTGCACAACCACCAACCTTGCAAGCATGAAGATATTATCTCAAGCAAGACATTCTCCTTCTTAAACATAATATTAAGAATAAGCATTCTGCTGGTTTCTCACAGTGGATAACAAATAACATATAAAGTGATTATCTTTATTCCTAAAACCGGGATAGGATAGTTTTTTCTTCCCTCTTTAGGGCCTCTTGCAGGTCCTTTGTAAATTGTACTTTACTTTATTATTAATAGAAAATACCGTAGAACTATTGTTCTACGGTTTGGGTTTCAAAAATAAAAGAAATCTGGCTACATGCACATCATCTCGATCAATTCTATGATATGCATGCACGTACCGGGTTCCAAGGAAGCACACGTGTATCAGTAGCAATCGTGTCGTCAAACTGCAGTGGCTAAATTTGTTGGGCCGTCTTCAACTCGCTTCAGTGCTTCTAGTTGTTGCTAGGGGTCTAAGGATCTAAATATAATTTTTATTATTTATAGTGTTCATTTTACTTCCATGATTGAAAATGAATATATTGGAAGCTTTCCCGCAAAAAATTTCAGCGGCTAAATTTGTAGGGACTCTTTAGTCACATTCATCAAAAGTAGCCCCGGACCGCTGGTGATGTACGCTGAGGGCTTCGTCAGCGTGACCCCTGTCTCCAATGTTGCTCGTCATGGTGATCGGCATGCTGAATTTCTCCATGAACGAAGGAGTCTTGGCGCCACTTCACCACCCGGCACAATGCTTTGGCTATCTCGCTTTTGTGGTCATCTTCTGGCACCCCGACCATTCCGAGCTTAGGGCATCTCCTACGTCGACCCTCAAAACGCCCGCATACGTTCAGAACGTGCGGTCTAGACCACGGAAGCTATCGGTTTGTGGCGCAGTTCGAACCATGATTTTCCCACAAACCAAAATGAAAGGCCAGGGGTTTTGCGGGAGTCTAGAAACGCTAAACACTGCATTCTGACCCCCCCTGGTCAACCCAAAAGGAAGGCGGAGCCAGCGCTTTTGTAGCAACCCGCACAGTTTTTGCGCCAAAGACCACCCCACTCTCTTCTTCCATCCCCCGTCGCTCTCCAGCCAATTCCCGCTCTTTTCTCCACCCTCTCCCTCCTTTCGTCGTTGATGCATCGAACCAGAGGAGAACATATCGAAGATGAAGGTGGTAAAGATGTCGGGGGATCCGAGCATCACACTCGCCCGGAAGATCAGCTCGGCTACGTGGCAACGTCGTCGCGTGAAGGCGAAGGCCTCAAAGGAGGAGAAGCTCAAGAAATAGATGGCCGCCGATGGGCGTGGTGGTGGCATCAATCGTTGTGGTCGTGGAGGATGTGGCTGACGTCGTGACAGAGAGCGAGGTGCCCAGACGGGTGCGCCCATAGTATAGACGGTGTTGTGGCCGGAGCATTACAAGCCTTCGTACTTCTACGCCGCCAAGCAGCTCAGAACCCCTGCCGGGAAGGTGCCTTACATTGTGAATGTAAACGCAGAGCCGCTCTTCTCCAAGTATTCTTCACCGCAGCTCGAGGAAAAGATGTTGAAGATCGACACCAAGATGTTGTCTTGAATGTGGCCTCTATGGTTGCCAACGCAAGAATGATCGTGCAATCCGTTTGCTACCAGATGTCGCAGCGACAGAAGAATGAGTTGATACCGGCGGACAATGAGGATGCAGAGGCAGACTATATTTGAATTTCAAATTTCCCTTTCCATGTCATCAGGCATGCAACCCGGTGTTGGTGTGATCCGGCGCGCTGTGTGGATCGAACTATATTTGAATTTCAAATTGCCCTTTACTGGCAGACATATACATGATAGCATTGGATGGTCACCTCCCGCATCCGTATCCACGTACTGGTTCCTCCTTGTCCGCAGGAAAATGGCAGAGGGAATTTGTGGGTCGCCGTTAGAGATGCCCTTACAACTATCCAAGAAATCCTTCATTCTTTTGGGGTGGCCTCGTGCTTGCATCACTACAAAAAAATACACTTTCGTGATGATACGTGTTTGTCACAGTAGGTCACGTTTTCTGTCCTGCATGTACATCCATGCCATTTTGTGATAGAATCAAGATAGTCATACCCGTGCTGTCGTAGAAGTGTTCCATGACATTACCAAAATTATCATCACGGAAGTGTCCACTTCCATGATGATAAACCGCGCGTCACAGAAGTGCTTTCGTCAAGGGTGACCGACACGTGGCATCCACCGTAACGGAACACCCTTAAGCTACCGGGTCCGGTTTTGGATCCGATAACCCGTTAACAGCCCCGACCAATAGGGATTTTCCATGTGTAAAATCATCATTGGCTGGAGGAAACACGTGCCGGCTCACCGTTTGGACAGATGTCATCCACTCATTGGACCCAAAGCGCCTATGATACGTCGACACGTGGCACGGCCCAACAGAGGCCCATTCCCGTGAAAAGGCCGCCCCGTTTGACTTGGTCAAAAGGTGGCGGGCCAGCCCACGTCAAGCCTGTTAACGGCCTGTTCGCATATAGCCCATTTACAGCCCGCTAACCCAGGGCCCGTTTACGGCCTATCCGAATTAGGCCCAGTAGCGTCATCTGGGCCGTCCAATATAATTCCAGCCCGTTTTAACTTCCGGCCCATGTTTGGCCCATGACGTCTTTTGGCCCATATGAGGTCCTTAGTAACCCTTGGCCCATTAACGACCCGTGGTAAAACTGGCCCGTAATGAACAGTGTATCACTTTATACCCATTAACGACCCATTATTCCGTTGGGCCATTTCCAGCCCATGTTATCTTTCGGCCTTCTCAGGGCCCATTTATTCTTGGTCTCATTTCCAACATTCGGTTACTTACGACCCATTACTGTCATTTTCTGCTTGTGGGCCATATTCAGCCCGTGCTTACAGTCGACCCTTAATACGTTGGGCTGTTTTCATAGCGTCATCAAATACGGCCGATTAACGACGACCCATTATGGTCGGCCCATGAGCGGACGATTTCAACTCTAGCCCATTTACGGCCATAAAGCGGTATGTTATTGGCCCATGTTTGGGCAATCGATCATACGGCCCGTATAAGGCCCATTGATGATACGTCCTGTAGAAGGCCCATTGATGATACGTCATGTAGAAGGCCCATTGATGATACGGCCCGTAGAAGGCCCATTGTTTCTACGCCCCATAGAAGGCCCATTGTTTCTATGTCCCGTAGAAGGCCCAATGTCACTACAGTAAATATGTAGCCCATGGCTATTGTGGCCTAGTTTTAAAAAATAGGTTATTGCGGCCACTAGCAAACCGCGGAAAAAGAACATCACTGACTACAAGCAAACAAATAAACAAGACAACAAGGAAATAAATAAGCAAGCAACTTACGTTAGGCTATCACGGCTATTACACATATTACATCCACTGGGCATCAAAGTTCGCCACCAGTGCAAATATAGGGAACAAAGCAGCATATCCTATAGACTAGTTGTCAAAGTTGGCAACCAGTGCAAATAAACGCCGAAGCAAAACAAGTCCAGAACTGAAACCACTTCAGAAGATCTCAAGAAACAATATCCTGGGTACCCATAATGCTGGCAAGATGCTTAGCAAGCTTATTAACTTTCTCTTGTTTGGCGCTTAAATCCTCCAGCGCTTGCTGTTGCACTAGAAAGTATGCATCTGAATTCTGCAGGGACTTCCTCAGTCCTTCAGCTTCCTGTCGCAACACATCTGATCGATGTCTTTCAACTTGAAGCTGAGACTCAAGAAGACAAACTAATTCAGGCAGCGAGTTCGAAGAGCTTGTGCCAGCAGTAGTGGCCAGTAACTCGAACACTACATCAAGACAGGACTTCTGGGTTCTCTCACTATCGTCAAGGTAGTTTTTATCAGCTTTCTTGGAGACTAACAGGGATGTCTCACTATCTTGAACCTTATCTGCATTACTTCCTTCACCATTGCATAACAGGGTATTGTTCTCCAATATTTTGTCCGCATTCTAAAAGAGAAACAAGCAGACACATCACAGGTTTACCATGTTGTATATGAAACTCATTTTGGTAAATCAGTTCAGTAGTAAAGTGCACAGGATAACAACATGAAACAAACATATATCTATGTACCATGGTCACTTTATGGTCTATATCATTCTAGTTTTTGTTGCCAAATCAAGATAGAGACACAGTTCAAATAATATTTGTTCAAGACAAAGCAGAATAGACAGAATATAAGTGTGGGAAACTATAGAGACACTTGTAATGTGCATGACATGAGAACATAATTGTTTATTCAATTGAAACTGAAATCAATATAGAGCAAGTTACAACAGCAAACTAGTTAAAGAAACAAGTTTAAAACATACCTGTTGTGCCATTGGAGTTTCAATTCCATCCTTCAAATTTGAAAATAGTTGGTCAGAGTAAATACAGTGATGCAAGAGCAAAGGAGTATGAACCATAGCTACAGAACCTGACCTGAGAACAATTCTTATTCTCCTTTAAGCGTTGAGTTGGGATTCGAAGTGGTGGTCCTCGTGCTTTGGGCACTACAGTTCCCTTACTAACTGCTCGTGTTTGGGTGCTCTGTGGTGGAGACGGTGCTGTGTCAACTGGAACTGGGATTACTATCTGCTGGGGTTGGGTTAGAAGGGGTGTAGCTGGTTCTCTGTCCAACTGGGTAGGGGTACAATCTGCAAGAATCCGAGTTATGTGTGGTGGGGCTGGTTCTTGGGCAAGTACAACCGTGGTTCTATCTGCATCAAGTGGTAGCACTATCTTTTCTGAAGACCGTGTTGTTACTCCCTTAGATAGTGCCATCACCCTCTCCAATTCAAATGGCTGATAAACAAGAAAAGTAATTGAATGTACAAACATTGTATGATAGACAGGTGCAATGGATAGTGGGGAATAAAAGAGGGCATGAAATAATTCACATTTATGTTTTCTAACCAAACAGGATAGCATGACACAATTTCACATATATGATGGCTAACTAAACATGATAACATGATACAATTTCACATTATGATGGCTAACTAAAAAAGATGGAAAGACATAGTTCAAAATATGATGACTATGTAAACAGGATGACATGATATAACTATATAATGTGTTTATTAAATAGGTTGGCATGCCATAATTCACATACATGCCGCCTATGGAAACATGATAGCATGATATAATTCCCGGATAGAATGACATAATTAAAAATATGATGACTGTAAACACTAAACAGGATGAGATGATATAACTATATGATGTCTTTATTAAATGGGTTGCCATGCCATAATTCAGATAGATGTTGTGTATGTAAACATGATGGCATGATATAATTCAAATATATGATTTATATAGTAAGCAAGTAAGCAGATGGCAATCCATATATGATGTAAAAACTAAGCAATGCAAGACAACATGCATGACATGGGTAATATAACCCTGCCAAGTTTGAGCATAGACCTCAGGGGGGAAATAGAACTGGTCATCAGTCTCTGAATCCTCCTCTGAGGAGCTCTCTGTATCCAGCAAGATGTTTGCTTTAGCAGGTAGCATCGTCTGCTCTGAATACCTTGTTTTCACTCCAGATACTTCCATCACCGCTTCAAATGGCTGATGCACAGGAAGGGTAGTTGAATATACAAACGTTGTCGACAAATGGAACACATAATACAAAAAAAATGATAGCATGATATAATTCACATACATGATGATTGTCTCAACAACATGGCATTGCATAATTCACATATATAATGCCTTTGCAACAAGATATCATTGCATAATTCACATATATAATGTCTTGCAACAAGATGGAAATGCATAATTGACATATATGGTAATTAGACACTAAACAGGTGGCATTCACACAAAGCATGTCTAAACTAATCAAATGACATCGCAATG